>NW_009921690.1:10372-23271 GCF_000696875.1 Nestor notabilis
TGATTGTCTGAGTAATTCACTGCAGCAGTAACCTTATCATTTGATATCAGTGGTTTTAATTAAATTGCAATAAAAGATAAACCAATATTTTCAAAAGCAAATGTTCTCTGTTTAAGTATTTCTGGTTCTATCTCCTGTGAAGTCAAGTTGCCCAGCTGAAATTTCAGTGGCTATATATATATATATACATACACACAAACACATAGATATATATATGTAGATGCCTTTTTCACCTTTGCTGAGCTGATTCCAGTTACATACTGTCCCATGGTGAGGGACTATGAAGTAGAATTTCAGTAAACTGTTGCACAGGGCCCTGCTATAAGCTGACCTGAGTGCCCTCCCTTTGTTGTGAATGGCTCCATCTTGCCAAAAGGAGAAAATTGCTTTGTCTTTTAGGAATGCCATGCCAAAATCAAGAACTTTGCATATTAGGACCAATTTAGTGAATATGATATGATACTCTGAAAATATCACATTCCTTCCCCTTCTCCAGTATTTATGAGACTTTTCCCTAATCCTAAACTTTCCCTCTGCAAACTTCTCAGTTCTTCATGTTTTACCTATTTTCTTTCCTCTTGAGACAGTACTGCTGCTCCCTTTAAGAAAAACATTGCTTGCAGTATGCATGTACAAAGGCAAGGATCAAAGGTGACATGATGGTCTTTTTCAAATATGCAGAAAGCAGATACAAAAGGAAGAATTACTGTGTTTTCTATGTCATTGGTAACTACGATCACATGCAATAAACTTCAGCAATCGAGTGGTTGGATATTGCACCAAAACCTTGTAACACAACAGAACAGCTAAGTACTAGGGCTGACTGCCTAAGGAAGTGGTCCAATCTCTAACACTGGAAGATTTTGTGAGTCTGATATGAGTTTCCTAGTAGTCCTTGTCTTGGAATTCCTCCTAATGGAGGAGTATGTATACAAATTCATCAGCAGATCATTTTTCTCCAATCTCACCCTCCTCAGGGATAAAAGAAATGAAAACCTGAATGGTACCTTTTTTTTTTTCCCCCTAAAACAAGAAAAGAAAATACCAAAACCCATTTATAACATATGTATGTTCTTATGTTCATCTTTTACAAGAGTATGTAGTGATAGGACAAGGGGTAATGGCTTTAAACTGAAAGAGGGTAGGTTTAGATTAGATATTAGGAAAAGTTCTTCCCTAATAGGGAAGTGAGGCACAGGTTGCCCAGAGAAGCTGTGGCTGCCCCATCCGTGGCAGTGTTCAAGGCCAGGTTGGATGGGGCTTGGAGCAACCTGATCTAGTGGAAGGTATCCCTGCTCACAGCAGAGGGGTTGGGACTAGATGATCTTTAAGTTTCTTTCCAGCTCAAACCCTTTTATGATTCCATGATTCTATGATCTTCAGTGGTTGGCAGAATATTGGATATTCTCTACCTAATGCATAAGAAAATGCACGGAATAACCCAGAATAACCTTATTTAGGGTCTTCATTTTTTAATTTTTGTTTTGCTGAAAAAGTGCAATGACAAATTTCTTATTTTCTAAAGACGTAATTAATTTCCCCTCCCTGCTACATACTAAGTGCCAATAGCTTTCACAAGGATCCAAAAATTGAAGTACAGAAACCAATGCTTTTAAAAATCATTTTTATTAGTTAAATAAAATTATCTTAAATGTTCTGGATGCATAAGCATTGTTGGAGAGCTTTTAACGTCTAGATTGTTTTGCATCTAGGGTGATTTTAAACTATAATCTGTACAAATGAATTGAACAGATTGCTTCATAACTCCACAAGATTTTACCTTAGCGTTACAGTAGCAGATCTCATCCTTCCAGACAGGAATAAAGATTTTTCCCACTTCTTTGATTCTCAGTTGATTTCTCCACTTTGAATGTGCTAGCACCTAAACGAGTTGATTGTATCAGTGGTATAAACAGAAAATACTCTGCATGAGACAGAGTTTAGTGTTATTGGCATTAATTTAGCTCTTTAACAGATTCCACTTCCTGTTACCTGTTAACTGTTTTTTACAGGTTAAATAGTTTCACATTTTTATAACTTTGATAAGAACCCTGAAGTGCTTGAAATTCTTTCAATTTAAATGATTCATATAAATTGCAGTAACTATATATCTCAATTCTAGCTTTTATTAGGTAGATTAAAGGAAGTGTCAGAATTTAAAATTAAATATTAAGGTCAGTTATTATTGAAGTAAAATCATAATTGAAAATCCCAGAAATTCATCTGATATAATTGATTTTTAGCATTTTCTTTTCTATCCATTTTTCATTTCAGACAGTGTATTTTGTATTACAATAGTGAAATAATATGCAATAAGAAGTCACATGGAATGGGTTACAACTCACTAAACACTAGATGTTTAAAAATTAAGTGCCTAGTCTCATCTAGTTAAGTAGGTCCCTTAATTATCGTTAAAAAGTCGTCTTTACTAGGACATTCATCTTAGACCTATCTTAGAACTTTTTGTTAGATGGGGATGAAATAGCCTTTGGACATGACTGTCTGTCTCCAGGGACTATTGATGGCTCCTTGATGTTTAGTTCAGACCAGATACCTAACCTTCAGACGACTGAAGTCAGTAAGATAAATGTACTCTTACTGACTATGAGGGTCACTTGTGTTGAGCTACCATCACTCACCCAGGTGATCTACTAAAGACATGACTCCTTGCAATGAGGCTGAAAAACCTGGTCAGAAAGGGCATGGAAATTGTGGAATGTTTCACTAAGTCTGTCCTCTTTCTGTATCAACGTTAATTAACATGGCTCTGTGGACAGATGCAATTATAATTCACAGCAAACACAAAAGATTGCATCTACCATGAGATAATCCTGAAACAGCCTTATCGCAACAGGCTGACACTTACCCTTGGTGCCCAGATCAATCTTCTCCCTGGAAGTGCATTTTTTAAACACTGACCATTGGGTGTTCAGGCATTCCTAAGCAGCACATGACTTAAAGTCCAGGATGCATTCCAGGGAATATTAGGACTCAACTCCAGATGAACACTCCTCTGTGAAGGGTTTCTATCTTGGGTGTTTTTCTTCCAGTCATAAAAAATGTCAATGTGATGCCATTCCCCCAAGAGAAGTTGGATCAGCGAAGGAGGAGAAAGGAAACAGAAGGAAGTCTGAATGTTAAAACTGTGCCCTTGGCATTCTCTGCATAGGAAAGCTGCCAAGAGTTTACTTTCTCCTGCTGCTTTTTCTGAAAGCCTTATGACTTCACTTAGATAGTGAATGGAAAGCTGCACACAAAATAAATAATGTTTGTGATACCAAATGTTCCCGCAGCATTCTTCTTGCATGATGATCCTTACTTCTCAGTGAATTTTTCTTCAGAAACACCCTTTTCACCCGTTTCAGATACTCCTGCTTGCTTCTATTTAGATCTATTGTCTAGACCCACGCCAGCACGACCTGTTCATATCTTACCCACTACAGTAGCTCTGCTTTTTTTTTTATATGCAGCAACAAACAAAAGCACAAACACCTCCTTTTCCACCTCCCTATTTTATTCAGCAATATACAAGATTTCTTTCACTTGCAGACTGTGTTATCTTTTGGGGCAGAGATAATTTTTACCAGTCCATTCCATAGAACACATACTTATTGTTAAATAATAGTTACAATGTTAACAATAATAATAATAGCAACAACAACAAAAGATGAGCTAATGGTGCAAAATGCTCATCTGAAGAAACATGTGTCATGATAAAGGATGATATTTATATTTATTTAATGTCCATATTTGCAATGTGGACATAAATGAAGATACCCGTTATCTCATAGAAGCTTGTAACTACCGTACCTGCCCACATCTGTCCCTTCTAAAGACCAATTTAATGCTCATCCCTGCCAAGATGGTACAGATGCCAGTAATGTAATGCAGGGACAAATGTTTACTACTTATTTCTTCCATGTGTGCCCCTGTTTACTGAACTAAAGATGGTTTAACAACAATGAGAACTTTGTGGTTGGCATGTAGACACCTCCTGGAAGAGACAGGTGGATTTCTGGTCATCTGATGCTCATGTGTCAGTGATCCAGAGCAATACAGTTCCTCAATGAAGACATAGGTTGATGTGAGCTAATGTGCTACTGAAGCTGTCTGGGTGAATGGGCTTGTGATTGGCCTGTGGGATATCTCATTCCTTACTTTTTTATTCATTCAGTATAGTGGAAATAAAGAAATTGAAAGAGGAAGGTCTGACAGGATAATAAGTTTGAGATGCTTTGAAAATAAACATCTACCTCTGTCTTGACATTTAGTATCTATGAACTATATGGCTTCTTTTTGGCAGTTTTATTATGTCAGGAGACCATTATCCTGTCACAGCACCATTTTGCACTGACATTATCTCTTAGTCAAATTTTGGCATTGAGTTTAGTTCTAAATATACAGTGGGTTCATCCAGCCTTATATTGCTGAAGGCTCAAAACAAGGTAGGGCAGGTCCTTGAACACACAGGTGATGGGTCTGCACCAAGCATCATGGGATGAACCAGCTCAAGTACCTGGTAAAAAAGAAAAGTCTTGTCAATCAGATAGACAGGAGGCCTATTTCCTTCCTTGCACTGGAGCAGGATTGCTACATAGACAAAGAGCATGGGACAAGCTATCACCACAGAATCACAGCCTCCTGGTGGATGCCAATAATTCTTTTAATGTGCTTGGAAACAAAATAAGAGAATAACCTGGTAATACCATGCATCTTATGGGGCATTATCACCCTAAGCATGTGCCTAGTAATGAAATTTTAAAATAGAATGTACACAAAACCCAGTGTTAATTTGCATCTGTTTACTTCTAAGACAGGCCAGATACCGTTACTGACAAAACCAACCCAAAGCAACATGAAAATGATGCTCATTCTGCCATAATGTTTTGTAGTGTTTCCAGTGCCAAACAACAGAAAAAATTCTTTTGAATGCACTTATTAAATTGTGGATCCAGTGAAAAGCCACGGTTTATAATCTGCTAACACCTCAAGAAATATGTGCTTCTTGGAAGAAACTGCAGAGACAGCTTCTCGATATCTCAAAGCTGTATCACTTTAGGGGAACTGATAACTCCTCTATCCAGAGACTTTTAAGAACCATCCTTCTTGTTAGCTTAACTAATGATTTCTCACATTGTAATAAAAGGAAATCCATGAAAAGCAGCAACCATAGCCTTTTGCAGCCAATTAATATAATTTACAGACTTAGTTCCCAGGATAGAGCTATCAAAATCTTCCAATGCTGAGAATCTGTAGCAGCATTTTGACAATCTAGTTCAATTTTATTTGTAAAATGCATTGTAGCTCCTACACAGTAACTCCTGCCTCCTTCATTACCTGACATCGAGCTTTGCAAGGCTGTTCCCTCTCTTGTTTAACTGCTTTTATTTATGCTTTACCTGTAGCATAAGTTTCCTGCTTCTGTTACTCTTCATAATCCAAGCATAGAGGCTTCTTTTGAGCCTTCACCCAGAGAACATAAGCCCTTCCTTCGGGATTTTGTTGTTCATTAGAAGCAAAGGCAGTATTTTTAGTTTTATTAAGAAGGTTTAAATTCCTACTAAGGGACTAATTTTCTAGCATATGATGTGCAACTATGATAAGGAGGCTATAGGTATTAATTTGTCAGCTTTACAGTCTCTTCTCTCTAGAGTTCATGCTATTTCCTACTTGCAAAGATGGCAATCTTGTCATGCTTACCTCTATCATTTCTAATTTGAAATACCTCAGTATTTGTTTGACCACCTCCAAATTGTTTATCTGTATCTCCAGAGGGGAAAGCTTGACAGTAAGGGCTTTGTGGTAGTGCCTAGCTCTGACAAATATGCACAGTTCTTGATGGATATCAGATAACACTTACATACAGACACCATATAACAGACATAAAAATCAGTCCTGCTTTTGAGTGACAAGGTAAACATTATCTACATCTGGGTCAGGGCAACCCCAGGCACAGCTACAGGCTGGACAGAGAAGAGATTCAGAGCAGCCTTGTGGAGAAGGACTTGTGGGTGTTGATTGATGAGAAGCTTGACATAGGCCGGCTTCAGTGTGCGCTTGCAGCCCAGAAACCAACCGTATCCTGGGCTGCATCAAAAGAAGCATGACCAGCAGGTCAAAGGAGGGGATCCTGCCCCTCTACTCTGCTCTTCTGAGACCTCACTTGGAGTATTGTGTCCAGTTCTGGTGTCCTCAACATAAAAAGGACATGGAGCTGTTGGAGCAAGTCCAGAGGAGGGCCATGAGGATGTTAAGAGGACTGGAGCACCTCCCGTATGAAGACAGGCTGAGAAAGTTGGGGCTGTTCATCCTGGAGAAGAGAAGGCTGCCTGGAGACCGTGGAGACCTCATAGCAGCCTTCCAATATTTGAAAGGAGCCTATAAGGATGCTGGGGAGGGACTCCTCGTTAGGGACTGCAGTTGTAGAACTTAAACAGGGCTTCAAACTTAAACAGGGGAAGTTTAGATTAGATCTATGGAAGAAGTTCTTCACTGTGAGGGTGGTGAGGCACTGGAATGGGTTGCCCAAGGAAGCTGTGAATGCTCCAACCCTGGTGGTGTTCAAGGCCAGGTTGGACAGAGCCTTGGGTCTATGATTCTATGATTCTATGATTCTATGATTCTATGATTCTATGATTCTATGATTCTATGATTCTATGATTCTATGATTCTATGATTCTATGATTCTATGATTCTATGATTTCCATTTTTTTTTTAATCTCAATTCTATGTGCATAAGCTTTCTACACTTTCCCTCTGTGGTCAATAGAGAGGCAAATGGCCCATGGGGGAGCATGGTCTAATTTGTCTCAAAATCAACAGGATAAATTTCCCTCCCAGAGGTACCATTTTTCTCCCTGTGACTGGAACCAGCAACATGACATTGAGTGTAGCAAGAGTCAAATTGCTTTGCAGGTTGCTTGACAGTATTGACTAGGTTCCCCCTGAGCATAATGGCAATTTAAACACTTTCATGAATCCACCTAGATGTGGGTGCCAACATGTAGATGTCAGAAGCTGAAGCTGAATTCCAGCCTCTATGACAAGCTCAGTGAAAAGGCCTGATTTTTAAAGAGCAAGGTTAGGTAAGGCTAATCCTGTTCTGTAGAACAAACCTGACTTGATATTGGTCTTTTTGAGGCTAAGGCTGCTGAACATTATGCAATCCCTCATCATTTAATTGATTGTTCTTAGTCCAAAGTAATGATCATCTGCAATCGCTTCCATCAGCCAAAATCCTCCAAGATGAGGAAGTTTGCAACAAATATGTTTGCCTCACTGAAACAACTTGGGGTTTTCCCACAGATTTCAATGGAGTCAGGTTTTAATTTCTAAAACTGTTGGTAGTTTTGAATATGCTGAGGCAATTGTTCGTTTGTTTTGGGGTTTTGTGATTTCTTTTCCTTTTATATATATTTTTTCCCCCCCTTGGTAAACACCTATCTTCAAAAGAGGATTCTGAAAACTTCACTTTTGCTTTCTTAAGTCAGATCTGCCAAAAAAGCTTTGGCTGCTGTCCAGCATTGAAACACATTACCTTTTATTCCTCCTTAACTTTCCAGTGACATTAAAGATTATGTGCATTAAAAAAGTACCTAATATATAATGCAAACCACAGCTGGTGGAGCAGGTTGTGGAAGAAAGCAATTTAGGTTTAGGCCACTAATCTCTGTTTTTTTCTAAAATTTTTGGCATAACAGTTGTATTGACACCATGCCTCACAGATCAATATTTGTCAAAAAACCTCAGATGTAAGTATTTTACAAAAAATATCAGATGTGAGTATTTTAGCTAAAAACATAAACCATGATATGTTCTCATATCTTGGTGGTGAGCATACTTTTTTTGGAGGTCAGTCTTTGCAAGTATTTGTACATAACATTTGTGAAGTCTGCAACCAAATTGCAAAAGAGAGGTTCCATCTTGAGGGAAATACTGAGGTTTAGAAATTAGGACACCATTTTCCCAAATGCTTTCCTCCTAAATTAGCACTAAAATTTTAAAGAAATTATCAGGTAAAACTGACAACTTTTTTCAATTTGGAATTGTTACTTCACTGAGAAATGAAGTGACAGTTCTTTCTTTTTTCTTTTCATTTCTGTTTCCAGGACAAGGAGCCACATTCCACTGCACCTCTGTCTTCTCAGTTGTTTATAAATTTTATTTTAATGCTATTAACAGTTCCTTATGCTGTCAGGGATGAGGGAAAGCTTGAATCCTGTGTGAGTGTATTTTAAAGGTTAATTTCTTGCATCAAGACTTAGTCCCCATATAGAGCCAACTTTATGTGTTCTTATGATAAAATATTAAGGAATAATGGTAATATATGTATGCTAATGCATTCAAATAAAGTTCATATTAAATCTTGTTTTAATGAGGGATAAGCCAGGGCAGACTTTCTGAGCATCCTGAGACCATGTGTTGATCCTGATGGGCTGTGCCTGCATAAGGAACTTAACAACAGAAGTTTTGTGCCTCCAACAGAACCAAGTACCCTATCTGGTTTTGAACTCTGCAAATGGCATAAGGTTTTCCTTCCAGAGCCTTTTAAAGGATGGGACTTGAATGACTGAGGTCGAAATATTTGCTTTCACTCTGCTGCTAAGGGTCAATACTGACAGAAGACAACGTGCTATAGCACCTTCTGTAGCACCTTCTTAAATTCATTCAGTGTCCATGCTTTTAGCTGACAGAAGCTGCATGGTCTCAATCAGCAAGAAATCATCTGTAATGCTATCTGGAGAAAAAAGATATCATAATTTAAAGTCAGTGTCATGCTGCCATTATTAATAGCTTCTAGCCATTGCAGACTGTGGGTTGAATGAACCCATACAGGCCTGCAAAAGGCCATGAAATCAGCTACAAAACAAGCAGATCACAAGTAGATTAATCATGTGTATCTCCGATCCAGTGTATTTAAAGTAAAGCTCCTAGGAACTCCAGTGATATTTGGATTAATCCCTAAAGAGTATATTACTTTTCTAAAGATGTCTACTGATAATATTTCAGATGAGTGACTGACAGCCTAATATTTGGAATATCATGGACTATTTAAGGTAGATGAGCCCTGACATATTAAGATATGAGTTCTACTGTGATACAAAAAGTCTCCATAAACTCGACAAATCCAGACATCGTCTTTTAATTGTGTTCTGACTGCTTTCCCCTGAAGCACAGATCTCTTTTGCACTGGTGATTTGAACACTGTCTTGTGCTTCAAAAATATGCCTGAAACCCAAACTTTGCTGTCAGAACTTAATCCAAAGAAAAATAAAGTCATTAGGAAAGTTTGGATTGTGCCCTTTGGACTGAGCAAAGGAGTCAACTAATAATGTTGCTCTAGCTTTTTGAATATTCTTTTATTCATCCCCTTTAGACAAATTTTGGAGTAAACAAGCTTTGTGACAGAAATTCTACTTGGAAAAAAACCACCCTGAGCTTGTAGGAAATAGAAAATGTTTGCAAAAGCAAATTCGCAAACCTGCAAATTCAGTTAAGTTTTTCTCAGAGACCATGCAGAGGAACCACCCACCTAAGGAGTATTTAAAGTCCACTCTGTATAACACTGGCATAATTCCTGTCCAAGAAAAAAAATTATAGTGTCACATTCAATTTTGCAAAACCAAAGTTGTACCCAAACCATTCAGTTATTAACAATGATCATTATAATTTATCACATAGAAAAAGCTAGTAATACAAAATATTGCCCTATCATTGATTTGTTTGATCAAGCACTACAAATGGGGGAGAAACCAATAAAAAAATGTAACAATGCATATAATCGCTTTCTGTGAAATTAAGAAATGGGTACTGAGATTAAGTCTGTCTGAGGAACAACCAACCTGTGAAGAAAATGAGGGCTCCGTGAATATTAAAATTCAGTGCAAAGTCTTGAGTTATGATCCAGAAAAGCACAGGGTATTTGCTGAAGCTCCCAGAAGTGAGCTCTCCAGTCTTGCTCTTTTTATTACGAGGCCTTTGTCCTGGTTTTGGCTGTGGGCAAGTGGCTGTTGTGGTACTTAGTTGCCAGACGGGGTTAAACCACAACAGCCCTTTACATTGAGGACACACAAAGGACCTTCTACCAACAGCCCTTTGAAACCCCACTAAATAGTCTCATCCTATGTTTCCCCCCACTAGGCACCTTGAAATCTCCTCCTATGCCTCTTCACTCATTCTATGTCTTCAGAACCTCATAAAGTGTCCTTAAGTCCTCCCAGTCCTTAACCTCACAAACCCTTACTGGCCACTTCCATCCCACTCTGCTGTCCGTGGGGCCACCTAACCCCTGTAAAGATGCCCAGAGCCAAACAGGCATTAGCTTGCATTGATCAAATAAACATTGTAACTGCTTTATCCACCCACTTTTTTGTGTGTCCTGAAATAGTCTTCATTTCTTCCTGATGCAAAGAATGAAAGCTGGTTTTGCTCTATCAAGAGTGAGGGCTGGCGGGTGCTGCAGGATTGAGTACTGGATGTTAGAGCAAGAGAGACAAGAAAAGGACAGAGAGAAGGAAAGAATATTGTTGCAGTCACCCTAACAAAGTGAAGACAATTTGGGAATAATACAAGAAATACACAAAAAAACATGAATTTGCTAAGAGGGAATTAATTGCTGAAAAATGAGAAGCAGTAACTGTGTGAATGAATTCACCAGTAAAATTAATTACACAGTGAAGAAGCTATTATAGCAAAAAAACCCAGCGATCAACAAATATGAAGAGTCTAGGCAAAGAATGGGAGCTTACAAAACCGTATTTTTAGTTCAATTACTGCCTTATGAATATCTAAGCTATATTTTCAGTGTAGATGGACTTGACCTGAAACTTCGGAGATTTTTTCCTTTTCATTTACTTTAGATCATTTCATAAGGCCAGAAAATGTGCGAACTTAATATTTTGGGAGAGGAGCTACTTTAGTCTGAAAAGAAACGCTTAGTTTCAAATAAATGTCAATATTTATAACGAAAAACTGCTCTCCGAATAGTATGCAGACTTTCAAGCAGCTCTGGAGCGTTTGTTCGAGGAGTCCAAAATTCACGGAAAAATGTCACCCAGTTCTTCTAAGGTACAAATGTGTGATGCTGAGGGAAAGCAATGAATTATTGGTAATGGACAAAAGAATAGGAAAACAATCATAGAATAGTTTGGCTTGGAAGGGACCTTAAAGATCATCTAATTCCAAGCCCCCTGACACAGTGCTCAGATTCAGCTGCTCCAGTGCACCAAGGCTGCGCCTCTAGATCTTGCTTATCCTTCCCATACAGAAACCTCTCCCATTGAATAACCTACCCACCACATGGAAACACCTACTGCCTTGAAGAGATTTGAACTTAATTCTGTTCTACATAATCTGTGCAATCCCTAATGACATCAGTGGACTAGAAACATGGGTAATTGGAAAGAGAATGTAGGCAACTATCTTTGCAATTTCAGTCCACAATGTGAATAATGGGAAAACCCCACCTCTGAGTTTGTCTTCACTGCAGGGTACTTTTTTGAATTTTATTTGAGATTTATTTTACTGACTTAAGGGAAGAAAAAATGCCTAGTGGAAGAATGCATCTGGTACATGAACACCAGCCGAGAAACTGTAACTGCTTCCCTGAAAAAAGATCACTAGCCAGTGGAGAAAATCATCAATATTTAATCTCTTGCCTTCTATCTGATACATAGCTCTAATTGGGAAGGAACATTCAAGCTTTTGAATGTGACCTTGTATGTTGATTAGGTTACTCCCCCAGCAGTAGAATCTCATCACTTATCCCAGCTATTTACAGAGGACGCTCTGCATAATGTTGCACATCCAGGTGTGTAAGGGAATGCAGCTGCCTGAGGGGTCACTGGGAAAAATAAAGGCATTAGAATACTGCTCCATGTACAAGCAGTAGTCAGATAATCTCAAAAAGGATCTTTTTTCTGTTATCTGGAAGGAAAATCATAACCAAAATGCAATCCTAAAATGCAATCCCAAAATGCAGAGAACTGCTGCATGCAGTGGTACATGCCATACAGCCTGTGCAAATTATACCTGAACACAAAACAGCTGCCCCTTCAGGAGCAGAGCATATGGGAAGTATTCAGGTAAGTCAATAGAAAAGCTGTTTAATACCCTCTGCTTTTAACTAGGTACATAGCAGGACCTGATTTACTGCTGTCTATGATTAATATATATTCTCATACCATATAGTCTTTCTTGCATAGATAGGTCTATGATCATATATATATAGCTATGTTATAATGATATATTAAATTAAATTAAATTACATTACACTACACATTTAATATATAATTCGTATATATATAATATAGTTATATTAGCTATAATTATATATACATAATCTAGGTGCTATGGCACAGCTGGGCCTGTCACTTTACTTGCTAACGTTTACATGGATTTCTATTACTTCACAAAGGAGGAGCTTTGGTAGGTTTTATATGCAGCACATTGGCCATGATAAGCACCAGGGAGTGTTACTACTGATTTAAACTCAGGGATGTGATAAACTGTGTAATCAAACATTAGCTCTGCATGTTAAAACTCATCTCTCAGGTAAAATAACCCTGAACAGATCACTTTGCATACAAGAAAAATTGCAGAGACCTTGCTGATGGGTCACTCCTTTTCAGCATCTACTCTTCTCTCTGAGAATTGTGACAAAGTTAGATCCTCCTCCAGGAACATTTCTTGTGTGAACCAAAGCTGGGAACCTAATTGCTCAAAACCTAACAGTTGTGACAATTTTGTTCATAGATAAGCGACACCATGAAATCCATTGATACAAGGGAAGCATCCACTAAAACCTTACCAAGTCCAAGTCACAGCAGTTTTTCTAGAGAAGTCTGGTTGTGTTCAATGGAACAAGCTCTGAATCATCATAGAATCATAGAATAGTTAGG
>NW_009921691.1:0-1116 GCF_000696875.1 Nestor notabilis
ACCGGGCATCGTTTGCCCGGGGCGCGGGGGAAGGAACAAGAGGGCCATTGAGTGGGCTGCTGCAGTTCGCTAATGGGAGAAGGGGGGATAAAGGAGCAGGCAGCTCGGCCGAACAAAGAGCTTTATTCACAGCCGTGTCGTACGCGCTCTCCCGGGCTTCCCCGCTGGCCTGTCTGGTGGGATTGGGGCGGGGGGTGTGTGTGGGATAAAGCCGGGGTCGTTCTCATCCCGTTCCCCCTCTGCGAGAGATCCGCATCCTCCAGCCGGGTCTTTTGCCCGAGGCTGGCTCCGATGATGGAAACGACTCCTTCCCTGGTCTCGGAAGTGCTGAAGGGTGGCTCTGTTCTCCGAATCCGGCCGTTCCGCAGCCCGGAGCGCCCGTGCAGGGCAGCCAGGAGCGATGGATGGATGGTTGGATGGACACCAGCCATCGGGATCAGCTCTTACCACCACGCAGGGAAGCGCTCGCATCGCTTCGGTGCAGCTCGCTGGCGCCTAGCGGCAGACGCCCAGATGTTTACGTAGTTGCTGTGTTCTCCTCCTAGTTTTCCAGGGAGATGTTTGGTGGCAAGGTGCTTTCTGGGGAAGTTGCCTTTGCTTTAGCTGGATGTGCCGTCAGTTTCCCACTGGTTCGACCTAGAGACCTGCTGCTGAGAGATGCCCCAATAAAAACAAAAGCCCTGTTGCAGGATGGCCACCTCCGTGCTTTGTTTTGCTGTCTGACCCTATTAACGCCTCGCCTCCTATTCCGAATCCTTTCCTAAGAGCAGTTTTAACTCCAGGCTGGTGCGAGCCTGCGATGGCCGCTCGGCTAATGGCACGGCAGCGCGGCGTGGAGCAGCGCAGCAGCTCGGGAGGAACAAAAGCAGGGCTGGACGCCACTGCAGACGGCTGCGCCCAACCACGCCGGGGCTTTTCCAGTCGTGAATTGGGATCGCGATGCTCCCAGTGGAAGATGCCTCTCCTGTGCTTGTGGTGCTCCGCTGTGCATCACAGGATAAGATTCCGGAGCTCCAGTTTTAACGCCGTGTAGACAGAGCTGCCTTCGCGCCGAGGCGCTTGACGTTGTGGTGTTGTTTTTAATCCTCCTGTTTCAAAGCTGTGGCTTGTGAGCTC
>NW_009921691.1:1147-30198 GCF_000696875.1 Nestor notabilis
GTCGCGAGCCCGGTTGCAGTCACGCCTGGCACTGATCGCAGCGCTGTCACCGCGCCTCCTGTACGGGCTCTACCTGAGGCACGACAGTGCGAGCGCCGTTATCGCCACTGCGTGGTCCGGAGTGGGTCAGGGTGGCTTTGCCGCCCATGTTTAGTGGCAATGGCAACAGGCAGCGCTTGGACTCGGTTTAAGCTAAGCTGATAACTCAGTGTGGATCTGTGCCTTTTCGTGGCGCTTCTCTATCTGGTCTCGATGCTTTACAGTTAATTAAACTTCACAACGCCTCTGCGAAGGAGGGAGAGGGCTGAGGAGTGATTGCAGCTACTACGGAGAGGCGGGCAGCGCCGGGGTGGAACGCAGCATCTGCCTGACGGTGTGGAGCAGCAGTGCAGGCACTTCAGAAACAACAACTTCTCATCCAAGGCCACGGGAAGCGATGGGAGGTGGCGGCACTGCGCTGCAGCCCGGCCATGGCACAGGCTCTGCATCCACCGACATCACACCAGCCCTGTGCCCGGACAAGGACCCCCTTGGAGGCAGGGAGGGCTCCCGCTGCGGCTGTGTCCCACTGGGCTCCTTTGTAAACACGGAGTAGTTTCCACAGAGCCTTTATGTGCCCGGTTCGGTCTTCCCGGCGTGCTGAGCTCCGGCGTTGACACACACGGTTGCGTTCTGCCTGCACCGCAGCGCTGGAGGAGCGCGGCGAGGCAGGGGCTGGTGAATACAGGGATCCATCTGGGTTGCAGCTTGGATTCATTTGTCTTGCATGTAGGTAGTTGAGCGCAGGTTTATGAGTGTGACAATCTGGCTTGGAAACCGGTGCCAAGGAGGTTCCCAGGGATGGGGTGACTGGGAGACGGCTCTGCGCAGAGCCAGTGTGGTTGCCAGCCCTTTTGACTGGGTGGCCACCCTCGATGCTTGCTGGTTGTGGGGCTGCTCCTCTGTCTGCTGTGCGCCTGGCAGAGGGGGCTCAGTGCTGGGGGCCGGGAAGAGCCGCGCTCCTCGGGGACCCCCGGGCTTATCAGCGGCTGCTTGCTGTTCTCTTTGTTTGCCTTTCGCTGTCTTTCCCAGTGTGTAAATACAGGCGGGTTCATAACCAGGCAGCTCTGGCTCGGTCACCTGGTGGCTTGGTGTGCCGTCCTCCGGCCAGGCAGGGACTAAAGGTAGGTGCATTCAGTTGGCCATGGTCTCTGCCCTATTGCTGGACTGAAAATGGGTCAGCTCTTTAACCCTGCATCTGCCCAAGGCCATCGGAATCAAACGTTTCGTTCAGCCTGGATGTGCCCTCTGTTTAAATGGATCATTAAATGCTCCCAAGGATCTGTTTGCTTAAAAAAAAACCCCTTCCTGGTACTCCACATAAGCAGATTTTTCTGGATGCTTCTGCGTAATGCCTGTTTTCCCAGGGATTATTGTCACGCTTCTAAAAGGGGTTTTGCCAACCTGTTCCTCTTGCGGTTTCTGACAGCACCTGGCAGTACTTCTGTCTGGAATGCAGGGGCTCCCTTCTGTATCCAAAGTTAAGCTGCGTTCTGTGGTGCAGGGAGACGGGATTTTAGCAGGCTCCAGGGGCTGCGAGCGTGGCGCGGGCGGGAAGCCTGCAGCATTCACTGGAGCTGGAATTCGGCCAGTAAGTAAATACTTATGCAGTGGTTGAAGAGCACAAGCAAAGCTGGACACGCAGTCGGTATCTCTGCTGAGAAACTAGACGCTATGTGGAAAAAAACCAGCCCAACACAAACTGAGAGTTGTGTCTTTTCTCTGGGGAGCATCGTGCGCTGTTCTCTGGTGGTGCAAACCCACCAGCGCTAAATAAAGAGACTCTGCTCGGAGACGGGCGATGGGGGAGAGACCCGAGGTGGAAAGGTGTAATTACCAGCGGTATGTTCTTGTTTAGGCTTCGCAGATCAGCTGCTTTGCTGGGCTGTAATTGCGCGCCGAGCTCGCAGCTGCTGCTGTGGTGAATGGGGAGCCCCACCACGGAACACTTTGAAGGTCGGCCAGCGTGGGCTGGGACACTGCGGCGTGCCCGGCACCGAGGGAGTGTGCTGCTGGGAAAGGGGGTATTTGCCTGTGTAGCTGGTCTTTATTGAAGGGGAATGCCACGAGGCTGCAATCAAAGCTCTGGTACTTGAACCCAGCCCGTTGGCTGGGGCGCGGTGGTGCGTGGTGGCCGGCCCGTGCCGTGCTGAGACGAGCTGGCGTTTGTGGCCAAGCCACTAGCTGCATTTAGATACTGCAGCTTCTAATCTGCAAGGGCAGAAGGAGCCCCAGCTGTGAGGGGTGCGGGTCAGGCAAGCTCCTGCAAGGACCCTGGTTTCTCTTGGCCTTTTTCCCCATAACAGCAGTTGTTCTCCTCCCTGGTGTACTCACTGCCTGTTGAACTTGTCGGTTTTGCTGCTCTGTGGCACATCAGGTTCTTGCCTTAAGTCTTTGTGTGGCACTGAGTCAGGTGCTAGGGAGCTCCCCCCCCCCGCCCCGCTGCATGTGGTCAGTGGCTTTCTTGTTCTATTTAAGAACTTTCCTTGGCCTGTACACCCAGTTATTTTAAATCAGTGACATTGATTCGCGGGGCTGGGCCAGTGTGCTGGTTTCACCCTACGGTTTGGTTTTAATCGATTGTGATCTGCTGAGGTTTAAGAACGTGGGTATTAAAAACATTCTGACTGTACCGAACTCTCAAGGTGAGTCTTACCAGGAGACTTGAGTCCCCATTAAGATGCCAGAATAAAGGATCAAAGTGATGCTTAAGCGTATCTCTGCTCGGAAACACAGAACTTTTGCAGGCTGTGGCTTAACTGAGAAATCTCTTTCGTTTTGATCTTTGGGGTGGGTTTTGTCACTGGAATGGCTGGCCCCTTCTCAGTGTGGTCCGCTTGCTGACAGCCACACGTGTAGGTGCTGTGTTCTGGCAGGTTTTTGATGGGTTTGACTTCACATTTTCATCTCTAAATACCGAAGAGAAAATGGGCTCTTAGCAGTGTGTGACAGTCAGCGCTTCTCAAACCCAGGGGTATGTTTGGTAGTGGGGAATAGTCGTGTTGGAACCTCACTGCCTCTGCCAAGGCCGGCTGTAAAGCTTGCCTTGAAGTGCTTACGGTGCTGGCTTGCTCCTTCGCTAGGATGGCAGAACAGTGGCACTTGTGTGATGTTCTCAGGAGACCTTGGCTAAGCAGTGGGGATGTGAATGAGGCTGTGGGAGCCGGCATCGCCTCCTAAAGCTGCCCTTGGGCTTGACAAGTGTTGGGTATATAAAACCCTGGGTTCAAGTTACAGCGGCACATGAATCTCTCTGGTCTCGTTGTGTCCTTTTTTAGCAGCATTAGTAAGCGCTTGACTGTGATTTATAATCTCTTCAAAGGTCTGCTCCAGAAAGGAAATGTCATTGTGCTCCCCAAGCCGTCGGTGGGTTTCTGGGTGGGCTCTGGCAGCGGTGTGTGCCGCTCACAAAGGTGTGCTTCAGTGCTCATCCAAAACACCATGGCTCTCATCAGCTTGGATGTGAGATACCTCAAAGGCTGATGTGGAAACACTCCTTTTTGTTAGAGCAGTAGTGCTGTGTGTAGCCATGAGCTTTTCCCGGAGAGCATGAGACCCAGCTGGGACTTGGCAGGCTCCAGCGAGAGAGGTCCAAGAGCAGCCACTTCATTCTAGCCCTTTGCAGTGCATATCCCTTCTCCAAAGTGTGACAGGGAAGAAAGAAATATGAAGCAGGGAAGTGACATTCCCCTGCTCCCCCCGCGCAGTAATAGAAATACGAGTCTGAGTCTGCAGCATCAAAAGAGAGATCAGAGTAATCGGATCAAGCATGAGAAACTGCTTGTTGCCGCTTTTCTGTTTTTAAATGAGGCTGCCTGGCAGCTTCCCTCACAGAGCACTCTTAAGTATTAGTGATGTTAAGCTCTGGAGCTGGGGTTGCAGCAAAGTAGGGCTCTGCTGAAACTGGGCTAGGAAGAAAACTTCCTTTGGCAGCCAAATGTTACATGTAGCCTCCGGGCTAGTACTCAAAACTGAAGGAGCCTCGTGCCCTCCTGGCCCTTGTTTTGTAGCCGAGCAGAGGGATGCTCATCCTTAGCTCTGGTTGCAGGGGGTATGCTCTCACCTCGTGTGTTTTATCTCAGCAGTACTTCTTGGGGATGCTGATGCTTCTGTGACCTGGAGAAGGCACGGGGGCTTCCCGAAAGCCATGCACTTCCCTGCTGCCCCTGCGTGGAATGGGATTGCTCTGGGGCAACGGCTGCCCTTGGTCCATTGAAGGTGTTGAGGCTGTATGGCTGGGAGGAAAGCTGCCGGCTGTGGTTCACGGCTGGGCTGCAAAGACCTCTCCTCTTCACGTGGCTTCTCTCCATACTGGCTGGAGACCCATGTGGGCATCACCCCAGTCCTGCGTGGTTGCTCCACTGTGTCAGAACAGCCCCCACCTGCATGGTTGCAAAGCTGCAGCACCTTTGGTTACACAGCGTGTTTGCTCAGGCATTTGGCGTGGATTAGCTCTCTTGGCTGAGGTTTGTAGGTGATTGGAAGTACCCATTTCTTTGCTCTCCTCAAGCAGAAAGTGATGCTGAACTTCCTGCTGTCATCACGGTGAGATGGTGCTATGGGGGTACTGTTGTGCTCAGGACTGCTCCAAAAGGTGCTCATAGGGTCTTTTCCATCACTGCTTCAGGGGAGGGGTTTGTTAGGCCAGTGGTGCAGCGAGGTTGGTATTGGACAAGCCCAAGCTGCTCAAGCATACAGGACAAACACAAACCCTGTGCTGCTCCATGGAGACAGGCTATGAGTGCAGCCATGTAATTCTGATTGGTTTTGTTTGTAATAAAGACCTGAAATATTTGCATTTAGAGAACTGGGGTATAGCCTGGTTTGGTGTGGATTCGTGTTTGAAGCCGTTTTGCTTACAAACATGATTTGAGGTATCTGTGCTCCTACCACTTGCCTCGTTGGTGCCATTATTCACCTTGGCTGATGTGGAGGTAGGTCATGCTATTAGCAATTGAGCAGGAGCAGGGAGGCTGCGGAGAGCTGCCCCTCCTGCTTTCCCTGGTCTGTGTAAAAGAAGCTGCTTTTTGAGCTGACTTGAGGGGAGGCACTGCCATGCGCCGCATGGGTTCTATTTAACAAGCAGATATTGCTGCCTTGGTTTAGGTATCAGCAGCTCTTTAAAGACATTCGTGCCTGGATCGCTTTTCCTGCCTGACTCGGGGAAGGCTTTTGGATAACCGGATGCCACTCGGTGCCGAGATCCGGAGCAACGCTGGTTTTGTTATCGCTGATTCCTGGTGACTGGGGTTTGTGGCATTGGGTGAAGAGCTGGTTGACAAACATCAAACCCATGAGTGCTTGTCATGGAGCAAGCGTCAGCCTGGTCCAGCGGGGCTCCTGGAGGGTGCCCTGGGCTCGGAGCACAGTTGGGAGCAAGCCTGCTTGCTCAGGATGGGCACAGCAGGGGTGAAGCAGAGTTGGAAGCCCTGCTTGCCACGTGAAGCGCGCTCGTGGTGCCGGGCAGAATCTAGGTCGGCCTGAGAGCGACGCCAGCTCCCAGGCACAGTCGTGTTTTTGCCACCCTGGTTTTCCCCGTGCTGCACAGAGCCCGGAGGAGCTCTGCACGGTTACTTTGCAAGTGCTGACCGACAGGGGCTCGGATTAAGCTGATGTGTGGAGGGCTCAGTTCGCAGTTGAGCGGAGGGTGCAGCTTTCCATAGCAGCTGATCCAGCCGGTATTCCTGCAGCTCCGCAGCACAGGATGCCCATCCTCGGTGCCTGCTGGTGGGCGAAGGGGAAGGTAGATCGTGGCCCGGTTGATCAAGTCCTCCTGGTAGGGATGAGGCAGGACTCGTGGAGCTTCCTCCTGCTTCTTGCCTGCAGTAACCACTGGAGCGTGGATGCACGGATGATTCTTCTCAGTGTGTAAAAAGTGAACGTAATTTCTCCTTTGTGACTTCACTTCTCACTCCTGACCTCCATTTTCCAGCAGTTTGCTGGCTGCTCAAAATGAAGACTTGTGCTGTGTTGTTAAGAGACCGTATCTGAGGGGTCACTGTACATGGCCACTTTTTCTGCTGTATCGCAGTTAAGGACCGTTTTCCCTCCTCGTTGCTCAGCTTCAGGTCTGAAGGTGGCTGTGACAGAGACATTGCTCATTAACCTGGTAGGCAGAACTCCTGAACGCGACTCCCACGCTGGGGTGTTTGAGCTCCGTCCACATTAACAGCTTCTCGTTCGATTTAAAGGTCTTCTACTCTTAATCGTTCCATAGAATCTTTAACAGAAGGTACACATTTAATCAACTCTCCCCGAATCCATAACTGGCAGGAATTGCTGCTGCAGCATGTGCAGTGCAGTGACTTCTTCTCTCGGGAAGAGCAAAGATTAAAGCAGGATAGATAGGAGATTAACACTGCTCCCTTCGGACATCTTCAGGGAAAAGGGGGTGAAGCTTGTAGGCAAGAAATGTAGAAAATGCTTGGAAGAAAATCCTTTATTGCAATGTAAGACTAAATAGAGCCTTGTAAACAGAGGGTTTATAGCAAAACCAGTGGTGGAGCTCTTAAATCACTCTGGGAGAATTTCATACGCTCGGTTATAGGATGACTGTCTCCTCCAGGCTCTCCTTGGTAAACTGCATCTCGAATGTTCAGGTATATTAACGCAACACGAAGTATGTAAATGCAGCTCTGGAAGGTGCCTGTGGTATATCAGCTAAACCTGTCTTCTTTCTGTGTGTGTGGGAGCCTTGTGGTCGGATAGCTCTGTTGATCTCATTCCCATCTGAGATGGGACAGACTGTCTTTAGTGAGAGCTTTCCTTAAACAAGATTTCTGTGTTTCCTCATGGAATGGCTTTTTCTTTCATACCTTGCCAGGACAAACACCTCATGGGCTACCCACTGTACTGACAATCCACCACTTCTTCCTCTCCGTCTCACCCATGCTCCGTGCCCCCCAAATGTGTCACAGCAGCAGTAGTGCCTCTTTGAAGGGTCTTTGATGTGACTTTGCCTTGGTTTCCTGCTGCTCAGGGTGATAACAGGGCCTGGGGTTCACTGTGTTGCAGGTACCTCTTTCTGCCATCCTTTTCCCAGTGTTGTGTATAAATCCCGTCCTCATGCAGCGAGTAGCTTGAATTTTCCCGTGGTAAATAAATAAGGATTAGTAAGCTATTTTAAGGCTGGGCATCTGGCTCTTCCTCTGGAGAGCCCAACAGACCGGCCGATGGAGTGGGAGTCTGCTGCTCACAGGGATGAGAGGATTTCACACCGGAATTAATGGGGACATCAGTGGGTGTGCACAGACGAGGGGGGACGTTGGTGAGAAACTGTGTGGATTGTTCCCGCTTCTCCTGGGTTTTGCCTCCCAAAGAACGATCGTTGGTCTGCAGAACGTCACTAAATTCACCAGGGAAGGCTTTGGAAAAGCAGCTCCTCTTTGCCATAGATAAAATGTCTTTAAGAAACCTGTGTCCATTAAAGATGCAATCCAATCCAATGTGAAAGTTTTAATAACTTGGTGGTTTTGTTGTGGCAAAAAATCAAATTACTTACAGAATAACTTTTGCTTTATGAAGGTCTAGGAAATCGCTCACTAAACCTCTGGAGAAGTTGCATTTGAATGAACCAGCTAAAGAGTAATTTTTGTCACTTTAATAAGCATAATAAAGCAGAATGTCTTAGGGGGTGAAAAGCGCCTCTGAAATTGGTATCTTTTCATTTTAAATTGGTTCCTGGGATTTATGAGGGATTCAAAGGCAGATGGAGAGTGGAGTGCTCTGGATAGGTATTGAAGCAACTTCTCCTCCTTCTTCTGGGAAATACACGAGTCCTGCAGAAGAGAAGCCAGGCTCTGAGCAACTGTTGTGCCTGAATTGTGGCTGGTATGTCATGGACTGGGGCAGAGGGTCCTGGTTTCCTGTTGCCTTCAGCAGTTTTGGAGCGCCATCGGTTCTTGTTGCTTGCTGTAGGTGAGTTCGTATGCTTATTCTCCTCTTGGAGTGGCTTTTTCCAGCCTTCATTTGTCCAGATTATCAGCATGCAGAGGAGAGCTGACTTGTATTTACATGATTTAGTTGTAAATATGGTAAGTGTTGATAGATATTGTTGTCATAAGTGCTTACAACTACTGGACTGATTACTGAATTTCTTATGTGAAAATCTGTACAAGCTCTGCATACCAGCAGCTTCCCGAGGGAAGCGTGTGCAACGAGCTGTGGTTTCCATGTGGAAATGAAGCCCGAGATGTGGCTGGAGTGGGTGAATTTGTTATTTGGGGGAAGCGTGGCCGGGTATTGTGTGGTGCAGCTGGGGTTCCGAGCCCCTAACACAGGAAACCCACAAGGTTCCTGTGTTTTGTGGGAGCAGATGCCACTCTGTGGAGTAGCTTTTTTGGGGACAGTGCATGTAGGAAACATCTGTGAGGTTGTACATGGGGTCTCAGGGTGAGTGATGTTGATTGTGGCCACTGGGGCTGAAGGAACTAATTGACTAATCCACTCTGCTTGAGCCACTGCTGTTTAAGAGTATCATCTCCAGGATGCTTTATGGACCTACCTGCATCCCTGGCGTTTCAAAGGAATATTTCTGGGAAACATTTCTCTGAATGCAAAGAGCCTGGATTTGGCAAAATCCTCTCCAGGGGGTGCGGATTGCAGAGTGCTCTGCAGCCTTAAGGCATGACTTCATGTTTCTAACAACCCTCGCTTCTTGAGCATTCCACCAATGGAAGTGGGGATTTGAGCGGTGTAATTGGAGGTTTCGAGGTCATGTAAGGTGGGAATGGTTATAATGTTGAACACACCAGGAGGAGAAGCAGGTCGTGTGGAGTGCAGAGGGAAGGCATAGATGTGACTGGTCGTGCACGACTTGGAATTCCTATGGCTTTGGAATAGTCTTAAGTTTGTAAGCGGCAAGGCAGCGGATGGAGATGCAGTTGGTTCCTAGGTAGGGATGCTGGATTTAGGACATGGGTACAAAGTCCTTCCCTGCCCAATGCACTTTTCCATGCAATACTAACATTTAAAGTCTTGTGTATCTCGCTGCAGCTTGGGCTGTGCGGGAAAACCTGGAGCTGCATCCCGGTTCTCATGCACTGGTTTTTCTTAGCAGCGCCATACGTGTGAAACGAGATTGAGCGCTTCATGCCCGCTCCTCAGTGGATGTATTCCTGGGTTTAGATCTGCCTCCTTGGGAACATAGATGAGTTGGAAGGAGCATCCGTTCCCTCCCAGGCAAAGCCTGTCCCCGTGGTGGGAGATGGAGTGGCTGATCTGCATTTGAGCATGGTCTGGCAGTTTGTTTCCTTGCAGCCCCTCAATCCAGGACTGTTTTGCCTTAAGTGGGGGTGGGGGGAACCAGAAAAAATCTCCTCTCCTGGGGTTGGGAGAATAGGAACCCTGGTACTTAGTATGGGCAGTGTGAGCTCTGCAGAGTCACACATCCAGATGGATTACATGAGGAACTTGACATCTTGTTTAAAAACAAATCATTCATTATGTAGCAGTGAATAATCAAGCATTACAGTTTCATCTCTGGAGGTTCCTTTTTTGGTTGGAATTTTGATAGTTCAGTAATTAAAAGCTGAAAGCTATTACACTGTCTACATGTTGATCAATTGGTAATTAAAAAGTTGATGATAGATATGGTATTTCATGGGACTGGTTTGTTACGATCGGATTTCCTTAGTGTGTTTTGAAAATTGTCATTTAACTTGGCACTTCAGGATTTTTCAATATTTATGGACTATTTTACTGGAATTTTACAAATGCCTTTCGATTATCACAATTTGCATACTGCAGTTTAAACTCACAGGATCCTTTAGGTTGGGAAAGACTCTTAAGATCATCGGGTCCAACTGTTAACGCAGCACTGCCACATCCACCACTAAACCATGTCCCTAAGCACCCCTCAGGCTTGGGGTGGGTTGGGTCATTGCATGAGCATCGTGGCTCAACTACAGCCCTGATGCTGTGCCCTCTGCAAGATGTTCTATCAAATGCATGGGTGGGATTCTTAAGGGATTTGGAGAAGGTTGGAGACAAGTTTGATAATACAATCAGGGATAAAGTGGTCTAAAATGAAAGAAAACTGTGTTGGTAATGGCCTCCGTGATGGAAGATTCATTGCTTCAGGAGTCCAATCTGAGACCAAAATGAAGCCCAGACCTGACACTCTGCAGAGCATAATGCAAGATTTACTGCTCTGCCACACTCCAGAGATTAAAACAACTACCAACAGCCACCCTCCCACCTGCCCTTCCTTCGCATGCACAACGTGGGGAAAACCAAGGTTTTTATCCATGCGAGTGAAAGAAATGAAGAACTGTTTTTGCCACGTGTTTGCAAAGGTGAGCAGTGGCCTCGTTTCCTTCTGATGCGCAGGGAAGTGGTGAGGCTGTGCTGTTTGGGGTGGCTCTGGCAGTGTGGGGTGTGATGCTGTGCATGGGAGCATCCTTGCCCCACCGAGGCCATGGCTGTCCATGCATGGGGTGAGCTCGCCTGCGGCTTGCTGGGTTAGAAATGCTTCTAGAGCAGTCCTTGGCGGGGCTGGTGTGGGCTGGCACTGAGCCCTACCTGAGCTGCAGCCCTGGCACCCATTCCCAGGGCTTGGCTCGGAAGCAGAGAGCCGCTGGAGATCGCTGCCAGCCTGATCTAGTGGAAAATACCTTCCCATCGCTTCATCTGCCCGTCTCCAGCGAGGCTGGAAGGGGAGGCCAGGCTTCCCGAAGTGGGCACCTGAGAGGACACCTCATTTGGGTCATGGTCTCTCCTTCATGGTGCTGTGTCTTGAGCACCAGGTTGCTTCGGAGGAGCCAGGAGGTGAAAAGCCCTTCAGAAGGGTGAACCCATTCCCTGATCTCACTTCTAGTGTCCTCCTGTGCTCCAAGACAGAGCGTTCTGCACCTTCCTGGTGCAATAAATGCCTGGAATTGCTTCACCTGCTCCTCTGGGACACGGGCAGCATTGAAATGACCGATTCCTCCAGGAGATGAAGATGTTGGTGTCACCACCAGCACCTTGGACACGTTCTGGAGAGCCCTCGGTTTAAAAAGCGCTCTGTCCTTCGGCACTTGTTGCTTCTGACAGCTGGTTCCAGTAATTTGTTTTTATAGGGCAGTTTGTAGCAAATGAATGACACATTGAATATTTTACTGAGATTTTAGATTATCTAAAGAATACTTTCCGCTTTACTAATTGGTAGATAATTCTGAATACATTGATTTTGACATGGGCAAATGGGTTTAAAATGATTTTGAAGTGAGCCTCATTAAAAAATGCTCTAATTCAGTCAACAGGAAGCATCAACTAACATGGCCATGCGTGTGTTCCCTAAGTGGATTGCGGCAGCGCTGGGGTTGGTGCAGGTCTGTGTTAGATACAGGCCAGTACACGTTTGCCTGGGGCTGTTGGTGAGTTAGGTTATGTTATAGATGGCAAATCCCAGCAGTTGCATTCGTTAGGAGTCAGTGAGTGTGAAAGCTGAGTAATTGGTGATCTTACACAGCTCCTTTTGGCCTATGAGCCATCCTCAAGCAGGCGAGGGTGGGGAGGCTTCTCTTCATCAGTCTTTCACTTTAAAGTACCAAAGAGCAGTAAAGCCAGTGGTAGCAGTAGGTAACTGGGCAGTGTGCTCAGGCTGATACGGTGCCCAGGTGAGCCTCTCGAAGTTCTGGAGGCAGGCAGTGATTTCAGATGGTTTCCCAAAAGCTGTTTCTTTGCTGTATTGCAGAGGGGAGATACGAGGTGGCTGTTGTTGTCCACGGAGATGAAACCCCATGTTTCATGAAGCTGGATGTGCTGCCTGGCACATGTGATATTATCTAGAGTGCTGGGAAAAGCAAGCAGAAATGCTGTACGAGGGCCAGACAGTGTGTTTGTTTTGCTGTTGTGCACAGGGCTTTTGTTGGCAAAGGTGATCGGATCTGAAGATCCTGATGAGCAGTGACAGTCCAAAAGCATCTTGGTTTTAATGCTAAGGAAGGAGATGGATTTTGTTGTCTGCTCAGGTTTGCAGTAAATCACTGTAGTGCCTTGTGCTCCAGGTCCCATTTGTTGTAGATAGGGGGAGATTCTTTACTCGCTCAGATTAGGATCTGCCTTTTTTGGGCCTTCCATCAATAAAATGAGCTTCTCCCTTTCTCTGTGAATCTCTGAAGGATGTTGCTTAGATGTTTTGCAAGGAGCATCTGAAGTTTTATCAATTCATAAAACTGGATTTGCTTAAATCTCTTGTTTTCATTTCCTCAAGACAAACGGGGAAATTGGTGCATGCCCAGCCTTAACCCTTTTCTCTTTCAGGGAAAACAAGCTTCTTTAAAGCTTAGAAAATAAGGGAAAGAATGCTTTGGAGACATGACTAACATACCAAATATGAGCTGTATTGCATAAACCTATTATGGGTGTAATGTAATGTTCTCTCTAAAGAGATTCATGGCCGTTGGGGGGAGTGAGGAGCAATCCTTTTCAGTAAATTGTGGCTGGATGAATGTATTTTTGAAGTAAACCAGAGACACTTGCACATCTCTCCCAGCACCACTGTGCTGCTCTGCTGTTGTGTCCCTCTGGTCGCAGTGCCTGGACTGCGCAGTGGTCACTGGAACAAGGCTAATGAGCCACATACTTAACTTTGGTAATTAGCTCAGTGTAAAGGAAAAGGATGTCTGTGCTCTGGTCAGCGGTATTTCAATCTCAGGGAGGGGAGCAGTGCTCTGCTGGCGACTCGAAATCACGGTCCCCTTCACAAGTGCAGGATGCGTGTAGGAGCCTTACTCACTGTGTGTGTGTGTCAGCTGCGGGCTTTCCAACCACGCTTAAAGCACTGTGACATCTGAAATAAGTTCCTGTGCTCCCTGGGAAGCCTGTGTTACTGCGTTTCCAAAGCCCAGGGTTCACATCTAATGTCTTTGGGGGTTTGCTATGCAGTTGCACACCAGGAAGGCAGTGTGCTCAGGATCATGGCTGGGATCATGCTGGCAGAGCTGCCAGTTGCTTTCCAGACCTCTTTAGTATTGGCAGGACAAATGCTGATGGTCTTTGCTTCTGTCTCCACTCTGTCCTCCTGTTCTCTAGGTAGTTGCATGCGGTGATGATTTCTGTACCACATGCATTGAACAGAGCCTGGAAATGCTCAAAAGTTAAGAGATTCCTGAAAAAACCCTTGACACCATTCAGGAGATCAGGTTTTGGCTTTCCCCTGTCATCACAGGGATGAATTTTAATAATGTCTAAAATTAATAAACAGGAGCGTTATCTATTTAGTGCATAATCCCTTCTGTAGATCGTATGTAGCCATAGTCAAGGGGATGCTTAATGCATTACATTACCTGGGATATTTGGGGATATTTTTATTATGCTCAAAGTAATCTGCAAGATCTGATATGAAGAGACACAAAAGGTTAGTTGAAAGCAGACAAGAACCGAATCATTGAATTGAGCGGGAACCGCATTGTGCAGCCTGTAATGCTCCTTTCTATTCATTACTGCAATTATAATTATGGAACCCAAAGTATTTAATTGGCCTCACAGACTCTTCACACTGAATAGATTGCATTGTTACCATTAAAAAAAAGAAGATCCTCTTATGCATTGCAAATACACATACGTGTTGCTCTCTGGTTCTCAAGAGGTTTCTTTGTTTATGTGATGAGCGATTAGCTGAATTACGGATCTTTCCAATGTTGTGTCAAACTAAAATCAAATGGAAGGAGAATTCTTCACATGCATCAGATGAAATTAGGTTAGAAGCTTTAAAAATAATGGCCTTGGGCATTAAAACCACCAAAATCAGTGTAGTGGGGGCCATTAAAGCAGTTTTCCAGGGTATGAAAGTCTCTAGAATAAAGTCAGCACTTAGAGCCCATCGCCCTGATTCCTGGGCTCGGCGCAGCCAGGTGTGAGGTTGCACCCACTGGTCCCCATCAGTATGTTGCCAGCCAACACGTGTGTTAAACTTGGTGCTCAGAGCTGTAGTGGGAAGGGTTAGGAGCTCCATTTCCCTCCAGCTTCAGGACAGTTGGCTTATGGAGCTCTAGAGATTCTCATCCTGGGTAGGGCTGGTTGGCGCAGCCGTTTGTGCAACCCTCGGGTCTGTCTTCTCCCTCTCCTGCCTGAGGCCCTGTCCATATTTTGACTGTATCAGTGTCCTGGCTGCCCTGGGTTAACGTGGTGCTGCCTGTTGGCTGGGGACCCTGCTGCGCAAGGTGCCTTCTCCTTCCTTGGGTAAGCTCAAGTCATTGTGCTTTACCCAACTTTGCTCATTGTGTATCGTGTGTGAAACGGGCAGCTTTAATTACAAAGCAGTAATTCCATCAGCAAGGCTCTAGTGAGCCCTTCAAACCCGAGGAAAGCCTGTTTGTTCCCATTAACAGCGGGAAGGTGTGGAAAAGTTTGTTTTTCCACCCTTAGAGTGACATCCCCGCGTTGCCGCTTCGGCAGTATTCATCGTCCTTTCCTGACCTTTTCCTGTTTCCACAAATGGAAGGGCCGTGGATTCCAATGTACCCGGATCATAACTTCCCATTTAAACGGCTTTTTCAATGGAGCGTTCCCTCTGAATTGCCATTTCTTCTTGCTGGCTAATCTTTGCTGAGGGGCACTGGGGGACGAGGGCTGAAATCGGCCTACACAAAGATGCTGTGTGTAACACTTGGCAGAAGGACTTGAAATTGGATTACAAGCCACTATTCCAGCAAGTAAATGTCCATGGTGTTTTTATGGCTTATCTCTATTCATCTATGTTTGCAGGGCTTTGCTTGCCAAGTGTTAATGTAAACACTCTATTTTGAGACCTGGATCCATTTGCCTTTTGGAAATCCTTCTTTTATAAGGTGGTAGTAAACCTCTGTACATAAAAGCAAAATAGCCTCTGGTCATAACTGCACAGAGATAAATGCTGCTGGTGCAGACTGTCTGAGAGCACTTGCCACCTGTGTCAGGAATTTGGTGCTCTCAGACCGGGGTCTGGATTCAGTAAAATGCTCTTGCTGTGAGCACCAGAGCTTGCCACGATGGCTCAACAGCATCTTCTGGCCTTGGACGTGCTGCTTTGGGCTCTGGTGCAGTGTGAAATGGATGATCGTTCCAGCTCTGAAGGGGATTTAGGAAATGATTTTACTGAGTTACTGGTTTGGCTGAAAAAATGCTGTGGAAACATCACCTGAAACTTGGACTGAAAAGGGAAAATGAGCAAATCTCGTGCGCCCAGCCAAGCAGTTGATTATTTCAGTGGTATAATATGTTGCTCAATATTTTGGAAGAAACTGTGCAAACTCTGGGAAATATGGCCTGGAAAATGTGTGAAGAATTACAGTGTTCTGTGAATGTGCAATCTATGTGGTTCTTAGAGGGAACTTGGTGTCAAGTACGTAGAAGTGTTTTGTGGTTCAGAGCCTTCTCGTGTTTATTTTGGGATGCTTTGTGATGGGGGAAGAAAAAAAAGTCAGTATTTAACATTTCCTTGCCTCTTTTGAGAGCACAAAGAGAAGTGAATGAAAAGATAAAGGTGTAACTTCCCAGTGGAGAGCTGGTGCTGGCATATTTGTATAGGAATAAAATGAAAACGTGCTTTTGTAGCGTCGGGAAATGTGCAGAAATGAGGGAAATCTGTAAATAAACCTGGTTGTTTGCTCCAGTTCCCTGGAAACTTGCTGACCTGTGACACGATGTTAAACTCCTTTCCTTGGTAGGGGGTGCAGTTTGGTGTCTGTTCTGCAGCACCCCTTCACCATATTCCCACTGGGAAGCATGAGGATTGGAGGTGCTCTGTGTGATGGCATGAGCAATGTGCATGGTCAGCTGCATCGTGACAAATGGCAACCGTCGCTTAATTTTTATCCCCTATTATGTAGCTCCAGGACCCATTTTTCAGGTGGAATGTTGGAGCCATTAAAAAGAAATAAGTAAACTATAGTGTATTCCATCATCTTTGGCAGCTACCCAGTGGTCTGTAGCCTTAATATGTGCATTTCTGCACAGGTATTTTTCATAAGGCTTCTGTGAGGCGACTGTTTAACACTTTGCTTGTTGCCTCCACAGGTGGAAGATGTAAGTGTTAAGTAAACCTTGAGCCAGGCTCTTCCATGTGGAGCTAGTGATGGTTCCGTGCCTGCGTTCCTGGAGTTTGTAGATGAGTTGGTGGTGGATACATTTAATACTTTCAGCTGCTGTATTTCTAGCCTCAAGTAGGCAAACTCTGCTCTGAGGGGAAGTGACATTGTGTTGCTCCACTTGTTTTGCTGATCGGATTAGGGCTACATGGACCAGTTTGTGCTTTCCGCTCATTGGCAGTGCGGTGCTTTCTGCCACACAGCTATAATTTAAAGGCTGGTAGAGCCTTAGTTTCACTGGAAGCTTTAATATACCACATAGAGGCTTAAGCATTATCAAGCTTTGCCAGTTGCCCTTAGTATTTCCCTTGGAAAGCAGTAAGGATCATCGCTTCGGGCTGAGTCTTCAGCCGCGAGTGTTCTTGCCCCTCTGTTACAGGGCACAGCCGTCCCGTGCCAGCTGATGAGGTAGGATTTTCAGGCTTTAATTTCTAGCTCAAGCTGTTACGGTGTGGTGCAGATGATTTGACATCTGTAAAGGTCGGCTGAGGGAAGCTGGGTTACCTTAGAAGTTTGCATCAGGCTGCCGGTTTGGGCTTCAATGAGGGGCCCTTCCACTTAGCTGGGAAATGTTCCCATGTGCCATCTTCTTCATAGATCTTGGTTCTTCCCTGTATCCTCCGAGAATGTGGAGATTCCTTGATTCCAGTGGGAGATCTGGTGCTCTGCTGTCTTTCTGCATGAATTCTAAACAGATGGGAAGCTGGGGGCTGAGGGCCCACCCCAAAATAAACATCCTCATCCGCCTCATGTCATGCAGTTGAGGTGCATGTCCCATCTAGGAGCTTCAGATTGAGTAGGTTCAGCGCACTTGGTAGCACAGCAGCAGGGAATAGAAAGGTTGATGGGACCAAAGGCTTGTGCCGCGCTTGGCAGTAGAACTGCAAATGGAATTGCAGCACGTGGGCAGCAGATTGCAGTGGGCTGGAGCACAGGTCCACTGCCACAGAGAGTGTTTTCCTTGCACCAGGCTCAGCCAGAGAGCAAAGGGATTCAGCAAACAGTGTTCAAGATAATGCGATTTGCCGGAAAAGTATATACTTTTAGGACATTTAGTAGAGAAGCCTGAAATTACGTGGACAATTTGCCACCCTCGGCAAGAAAAAAGTGCATCTCCGGTTAAATTTCACGCTAAAAGCAATCTTTTAATAGACCTTTGCCTTAAAAGCTCCAGCAGCAGCAGCCCTGTGACCAGCACAGGGAGCTCTGGACCATGCCTGGATCCTGCTTCTCTGCCCCTCCGCTCGCAGCGGATCGATGGGGATTTGGTTGTGGGGCAAATGTCAGAGCACAGAAACGTGCCTTCGGATCCCAGGGACCTGCTGCGGCCGCTGCTGTGCTGGAAGGCGTTTGCTCGGCAGTCAAAGGCATTAATAGTGGTTTTTGTTGACCACCTGTTCCGGGGGAGGTTTTTAATTACCTTTTTGGTTGCTGGCCAGCGTGCTAATGCCTCTACATGTCTCTTCCCCTCTGTTTGGTTCCCCCAGCTTGAACACAAAGCGAGCATTAAATTGCCTTTTCAGAAGCGTGGCAGCCTTTGGAAGGGGTGGTGTGCTCTTCTCGTATCTTAGTTGTATCTCACAACCTGGGGGTGCCAGGCAGTGGCATTTCAAGGGAAGGAGCTCACAAGAGGCTTCAGGAGCAGCTGGCAGCCGGGATGCTGCTGGTGCAGGTTTGCGTGCTGGAGGGTGGCTTGGGAAAGGTGCATCCTTGCCATGGGTAGGGATTGGAAGAAGAACAACGGACCTCCGTGCCTGCTGCTGGTTTTGGACGTGATCTCCTAATTGAAAGGTGGGAAATGTGGAGTGATATCTGAAGCGTGTCTGTCCCAGCGTGCGGGCCTGGAGGTTGGTGAGGAAGTCATTGAGCAGGGGGAGCTGCATGGGAGCAAGTGGGGTTATTCCAGCACTGGCTTGACGGCACTTCCAAGGTGTCAGTCTGGTGGCTGTTGGTCAGTCTGGATTTGCTTTCCTTAATATAGCGGATGCCTTTGAACGGGGGTGCTCAGGGGGAGATGGGGGTAAGGTGGTACTTCTGGGGCTGACGGTGAGGAGCTGCTGCAGCCACCGTCATCGTCAGGGATGTCTCTGCTGTGGAAAGAGGATAACTCGGATGACGCTGCCCTTCCTCTGAGGGCTGTTAAGGATTAGTGTTTGCACAGGGCTTTGAGTATGTCAAGCTGTATGTAAATACCAGCTATGACTCTTTTTATTCATTCCCTCCCGCCTCAAGTAAACAACCTACACCACGGGTGCTTGCGGCAAGCCCATGCTGCTTTATGGAAGGGCCGGAGCAGGGCGCTGGGATGCTGTAGCACGGTGCCACCTTCCAGGCTGACTCCAACACTGGCTGCCTCTGCAGCCACGGTGCTGGGAGCCCGGTTGGGCTGGGGTGCTGGCTTATCCCCATCCCTGCGAAATGCTGGTTCTGGGTTTAAATGCACCTTCATGCAGTAATCCTTGTACAGAACAACAGCTCCATTAGTCCGTGTTGCCTTGGACTCAACGTCCCATTAATTTATGACTTGGCTTACTCTTAACGTGGGATGTTTAAAGAGGGAGGATTAATCAGTGGTTTTTAGCTGCTCTGCCCTTGTGTTTGTCTGTCTGTGACAACAGGCAAAACACCATTAGATGGAATGGATGGGGAAGGCGAGACGGATGAGGCTGCGTTGGGCATTTTACTGCTGAGCTCAGGAGCTCATTTCCAAAAGTTAGTGTTGTGCCTCAAAGTGCGGAGGGTGGGAATTGACTCGCTGCCAGTTAGTTACTTAAACTTAAGAGATCTTTGCATTCATATTACTTATCTGGAGTGCTGGCAGGCTAATAAATTCAAGGGACTGTTCTAAACATCCTCAGTCTCAAATGTAATCCTATTAAAATAATTGAGTATTTCCAGGGTAAAGAATTCCCTCGTCCCCCCATGCCCAGGAGAAGACATGATGGGCAGCCCGGGTGTCCTCTGCGCATCATTGAGCCCTGCAATTCCCGGCAGCCAGGACTCGTTTGTCCTGGAGGGCTGGTTCAGAGGATCCCTGTTTCCAGTTTGTGCCTTCCTTGTGGAATTGAGTGGGTTTCGTCCTCCCTTGCTGTCTGAATGGGGCTGGTGCACCTCCATTATAATGGGAGGGTGCCGTTTTCCTCTGGGATTTGTACCTGGAATGGAAAGGATGACAAACCTAACCGACCTGCCGTAACCAGGGTGCCCTGTGACACTCTGGGATGCAGCCTTCTGCACTGGATGCAAATAGGAGGCTGCTGAGCCCACAGCAAATGTCTTTTTTCCCCCGTTCTGATCCTCACAGGCAGTTATTTTTGGAGAGGTGTCGCTGGTCCCCACTGCCTCTTGTTCTGCCGGTTGAAGACACAGATCAGGTCTGTGGGCTGTGTTGTTTAGCAGAGCTGGGGCAGTGGGCTCTCCTGGTGCTGAGGCCCTGGGGCATCAAAGCGTGGCCTCCCTTGCTTCTGTAAGGAGGCAGCTTCTCCCGTTTGCCTTTTGATAATCTTCAAATGCAGGCGTGACCTGGATTTACAGCCCGGGGAAAGAAAGCGAGAGGAAAAAATATCTCTGAAAGCTTTTAAGGTGTCTTTGACAGCAGTAAACTAGCAAAAATAAGCACAAGTTCTTCCCCTTTGCTTTTGTAGGTCACTTCAGGGGAAACGGGAGCGAATCAGAGAACTTCAAAAACAAGCCCCAGCCCAGTCACTTCCACCAGCTAACCAAAATAATCTCCTACTGCGCAACCCTCAAACCTCAAATTCTCCTTGGCAGGCTCGTGTGAAGCCATCTCTGAATAACTTGCCACAAAGAGGACACGAAGTTCTCTTGATTTGGGAAAGTAAACACATTTATTTTCGTTTGCAGAAGCTTTTCTGTGGCAAAGGCAGCTGACCCATGTCCCTCCCTTGCGTGGGTTTACCCTTGGAGCCAGCAAGCTTGAAGGGCAAGGAGAGGAGGGTCTCCTGTTGCTCATACCCTCCTGACCATGCAGTGAGATGTTCACCCCACTTTGTTGTGCAGAGCATGAACCATGGTGCGCATTCACCTTGTGCTGTAGCTGGTGTGTGCTTCGTGAGCTTGGGTTACCTTGGGTTGAGCTGGTTTATGGTGTGGCATTCTCGGTGAAGCGGGAGCAGAAATGGCCACATAACTCAGTAGGGCTTGCCCTTGGAGTGATTTAGCTGGGCTGGCTGATGGCCGAGGAGCAGTATTGATTTGGAGCTCCCGCTGGAGCTGGATTCGGAAAGCGCCGCGGCACCTGCATAGGCGCTCGCCTGAATAGAGCCACTGAGAAAAGCATTTCAGCTCCTGGCATCGCTCCTAATGCGTTTTGTATGTGTCTATACCACAGGGAGTAATGTGTGGTTATTGTTGAAATATTATCTACATGGGTTTCCAGAAGATGAAGAAAAGGCACTTTGCTGCAATAACTGTTGTGGACATGCTATTGTGATAATGCCTCGGTGCTTTTATATTGAGATATGTGGCTCAATATATTTTCTCCTCCCCGTGTATGGTTTTAAACACAGCCGAGCAGATCTGTCTGATAAATGGGGCTTTGAGGGCTGCTTTCAGGTGTCCAGCAAGTTTGCCTTGAAATGTTTATTTGCCCCAGTCATTATTTAAGTTTAAGGTGCTCGGATCTCACACGTAAAGCCCATCAGCTGCTCTAGTAGCTGCCCCACGTATGAAGCATGAAATATTGTTGCTCGTAGGAATACGATGGAATAAATGAACCTCTACAAATTGCTTTAAATGGCTGTGTTTATTGAGGTGAGCTCATGGGAAGGGGTTTCAGCGTGTCATGGCTTTATGTGCAGGCTGCTGGCAATGGGATTCTCCTGCATCCACCCTGTTTGTGTGAGGAAAAGCCCGTGGTGTGTTGTAACTTTGCAGGAAGGTTTTGTAACATCCGTGGTGGCAGCATGAAGCGGCGGCTTCTGCTCAAAGCCATTTTAGATACAGCTCAAGAAATCCTCTGAGCAGAGGGTGTTTGTGTGAGAGGCAGGTGGTGGGGTGGGGAACCAGAGGTGAAAGCAGGGATTGGGGCTGGACCTCAGCGCTTCTGTCTCGCTTGCTCAGCTTTCCACAGCTTTTCCCTTACAAGGCAAAATGGGGTTTATTGTCTCATCACCGAAGTTGCAGAGTCAGTGCTTCTGTCTAGGGTGATGGCTGCTGGTGCCAAGAGATGGAACGGGCCGGAATGAAACCCAAACCCCATCAGTGACCCACTGGGAGGATGCGGCAGGTGCTGGGATTGCAGCTGAAGTGAATGCAAATCCCCCCTTTAATTGTTTTTCCTTGATTAATACCACGCAGGTGAAATATCAGTCAAGACTTTTAAAAGGAGGAGGCAACTTTAAAACATTACATTTGTTTTACCTTGGGAGAACTTAATTAGCTGTCAGCAGCACAACACATGAGTGGTGAGTTTGGAATGAAATTACAGAATCTCGGCTCCTGAGGCATTTTTCTCCCTCCTTCCCAGGCAGAGGAAACACGACAGATTTGTTTAGATAGAAGCTCAGTAATTTTGGGGAAAGGCTTTTTGCCCGTGCGGTTTCCCTGTCTTAATTACAGACGTGTGCAGCCCTTTGGTTCTTACTTGCAAGTGAGCGACTGAACCAGCGAGGGTATTAAATCAGGGTGGAAGTGCACTTCCAAGCAGCGCCAGGATTGCGGTCTTCCGGTTCTCCATTTAATGGGCTAATTTCTTAAGTGATTGAACTTCTGTCATTCAACTGGATTCCATGGTAATTTACTGATTTGACCAATGCAATAAATAAAGCACAGCCAGCAAATCACTTGAACAGTCCTAATTTAGAGCTCCTCGCTTGTGCTGACACATGATGGAAGCGTGGCACGGTTATCAGGAGGATTGATGCCTGGGCTGAGCGTGGGGAAGGAGCTGAGGGCGCAGGGGAGCAGCACGGCTCGAGGTGTTGAAATACCTTCCTGTTGCGGTGGGTGTGCAGGGATGGGAGGTGGTGGGACAGAGCGCCAGGATAAACAGCTTTGCTGGAGCACTGGTGTTAAATAGAGCTTGCTGGTTTCACCCAAGCTTCCCTTGTGAAGCCTGGGATTCCAAAAGGGAACCTGGGCAACAGGAGGAGGATATTGCGGTCCTAGGGAAGATCTGCCCGAGTGTTTGACCAACCTGTTTATGTGGAGTCACAGTGAAAGTGGTGTGAAATTGGCCCGGTTGCTACGTAGTTGCAAGAGAAATAAATCGACATACTGAAAACAGTAAATAAAACTGACACACAGAGTGTCCCTGGGCCCGGCACTGGTTCAGTCGGCTTCAGTGGGACAGGGATCTACCAGAGGTGCTAATTTGCTGCTTTAATGTCTGCAGATTGTGCTCAATCTGTAAAGAAGTGATTGTGTCGTGGGTAGGATTTGTAGAAACATGGTTTTAAATGACCAAGAAGACCAGCATCTGCGTGGGTCTTCCCTGAGGCTTCTTCAGGAGGCTGCTTATCTGCTTGGGAGTGTTTGGAACTGCAGTTCCTGAATATATGTTTTATTTTCTTTTACAAAACATGAAGCCAGCACTTTAATTATGAGCTTATGGGTGCTGTAAAGGGCTGGTATTTACTGCCGAGTGAAGGTCTGGCTTAAGGCAGAGGCTTCGTTTCGCATGGCAGGCAGTGCTCAGCGGTGGGCTCGCTGACGGGGTTCCGAGCTTTCCTGCTAAAATGTGGATTGACTTGAAAACAAGAAGGCCTCTTGCTGCTGCAGTAGGGATGGACACAGGGAGCTGCAGGGAGAGGTGGCTCCTGGTAGCTGGGATGTGGCCTGAGGTTTTGGGGGAGAACTGGAGTCCACATTTGCGGCTCAGTGTGCTTTTGGAGCGGGTGCCTGTTGCCGTTTCAGGGTGCTGCAGTTTGGCCATGCTGCTGCTCCTCGGAGCATCCCGCAGCGATGGGCAGCTCTGGTGGTAGCCAGGCTTAGTCCATCCAGTGCATCTCACATGTCTGTGCCATGTTGGCATTTCACCTGGATGCCAGCACCCCATCAGTCCTGGCACTGACACCCTCCTGTGCCCATGGGGGTCAGACCTTTGCTAAAGCTGCACGTTTGCTAAGGCTGCTTGGAAACAGGGAGACGCAATAGAAAGAACAGAGTGGTTCAGGCAAAAGCATCGATATCTAATATAGGTTGTGTTTCCAGCCTGGCTCTAACCTTCAGCCTCCTGTGACGAGTCCCTGCGGACCTTGTGATTGAGATTCCCGCTTTCCGAGGCGACGCGGAGAAGGATGGTGAAGGGCTCTCCACTTACTTGTGGCAACTTGTGACAAACCATTTCAGATTTGGCAGATGCAACGAAATTGTTAGCTGTACCCTGACGCTACTGCTGGGGCTCAGGAATGTGTTTTTGTAGCAGATGGAGCTATTAGTTAGCTGTGCTATCTTGAAGAATTGCTTTCCCAGGTAATCAGCTCTGCTCATTTAGGATGTCGTTTCCCCACCTCGATATGTCAGCCGCGGAAGCGGGAATGATTAATCACTGCGGCTTGGACACTGCACAAGAATAACTGCGAGGAGGGAATCGTTCTGCGGAGCACCAATGCCACAGGGAGTTTAAAGTGCTCTGATGCAAAGCAAACAAGATGGAAAAGATGACCGTGATGCTTCCTGATGGCTGTGTGTCAGCCCGCAGAGTTTCTGTGGCAACCTCAAGATTTGCAATTCATGGGGAGCCTGGAGCGAGACAAAACTTTTCAGCCTGGCCGGCAGCCTCCTTCCCCTCTGCCTGGCAGGAGAATCCACACCAGAGTAATGTACCCCGGAAACCTGCCGAAAACACGGGTGCCTTCCCCATTCCCAATGAATCTCTGCTGTGGGAACTTAGAGGTTGATGGGAGCTACGTTAGCAATTAGTTCTTGATCCTGCTGTGGACTTCTTATCGAAAAGGCTGGGTCTTGTTGCACAGAGGACAGAAATACTGTAAAAGCAGCACATTTTACTCTTCCTGGGTTAAAGGTGGAAAATGAGATTTGCTTTTTTAGTTACTAGTATCCTGGTGAAGAAGGTTGATCCTTCTTTTTAGTTTGCTCTGGCAGATCTCAGGCTTAAGCCTTCTGGTGGCTGCCTCTGTTTTCATTTCATCCCTTTGCAAGTGATTTGGAATATTCACAAGACTTAGTGCTGCCACGTACCATATTGACATGAGGTGCAAAAGAGGGCAGCCTGGGATTTGTGATGTGCAGGGGCTTTAGCTCTGAGGTGTGACCCAGCAATGTAAAGTGGTCAGGCAGCCACCTCTTCTGCGGAGCATGCAGGATGCTCAAAAGGAACTGCAGAGGGGTTTGTCTTCTGCCGGAGCTGATGGGAATGGTCCTGCCACACCAGTGCTTTTGGTAAACTTGCACTGAAAAGTTGCATCCCAACATCAACTAAAGGCCAGTGCAGGGCTGGAATGAACCTCCCCGAAACGGGCTTTGGGCACTGCCTGTAGCTGGGCGTTCCCTGGGGCTGCTCGGGATGATGGATGGGTTTCCCTGGAGCATCTTGGTGTATTCTGCAGATCCACACTTCATCCCAGGTGCTTCCAAAGTTGAGTGTAAGGTCACGTGTGATTCCATCCATCTGACATCACCGCCTTGGTCTGTGCCTGCAGAAACCCGGGTGGAGGGGGAAGCAGCACGCGTTGGGATGGGGGAAATCCACAGCCCCGGGCGCATGGTATTCCAGAGCATGTGCTGGCCTCACCAGGGAATTAAAAGGTATAATTGGCAGCGTGGCGAGGATGTTTACCTCTGAGCATGTTTGTGAACTTGGCTTCTCCTTACTCTGCTTAGTCACGTCTGCTGCTGGAAACCTTCTCGTTTATTTTCAAAGCCCTTAATGCCTGTAGTGAACTTCTGCAGTTAATTGCCTGGATGCACACTGCAAGGAAGGCAAAGTGTTACAAGGAGATAGCCGTAGATAGAGAGGCTGAGGGAGTAACCCGGGGGCATCTGCCTCCAAGCAGGCATGTAAAAATACTAATTTTTTGTACTTTTGACATCAAATGGTTTATGTAAGAATGTGTAAGTGTGTTTTTAACTCGTCACATTTGATCTTTCCGAGTCGCGAGACCTTTTTGTGGTTGGCAGGGCTCCTGTAACACGTTTCTCTTTAAACCATCTCTGAAGTTGCTGAGCACGTTGGTATGAAAGCGCTCGATGGGAGGCTGTACAATTTGTTCAGGCGGTAGCATTGAATGAGGCGTTTCTGGTGGAAAGCAAACGGGGGTTTTGAAGTGCTCTCCTTCACATCCAAGAGGAGGTTTGGTGTGCGAGGGCTCGCGGGACAGTGGCACAAGCGGCTGCTTCGCTTGCCAACGTTGCAGTACGGCACCACGCTCGGGAGCTAACGCTCTCGGGTGTGATGTGGGGCATCTGGCTCGTTCCCGAAATGGGAAAGTCTTTCCTAAAATACCAGATAAAAAAATACCGGGATGTGGGCCCCGTTGTTGAAAATGTTTCCATGTCAACTTCAGGGATCTGTCTGTGCCCCCATCTGCCGTCATCGTGACGGGCGAGTTTCTTGGCTCCTGCTTCCCCGCTTGTTTCGACTGAGTAGGAGCATCCTGCCGCGTGGAACCGCACCAGACTGCGGCTGAGTCAGAAATGATTGAACTAGTTAGATTAGCACTTCCCACGCGAGCTCCCAAGCGCAGGGAACTTCCACCGGTGGGGGAGAGCTCTGAGGACTGTGGGGCAGGTATAAAATAAAAGCCCCGGGAATCACTGACCATGACTCCTGAACGTTGGAGAACAGAGAATGTGTCTGCCCCAAGGGAGCGTCCCTTGAAGGTGACCCTGCAGACCTTCTGTGTGTTGCTGAGCCTGTGCTTCCTGCGTGTCAAAGGTGATTTTGAACACTGATTTCTGGCTGTGACCCTGGTGTTGTCTCTGAACAGGTACTCGAGTGCTGCTCTGTCATCATCTGCCAATGGGCAGGCAGTGTTCTCCATCGAATTTCACCACGTCTGTGTAAATAACTCGGGCTAAGAAACACCATGTGGAGTAAAGCAGTGGTGCTTGGTGTGAGTTTGTGTGCAGTGATTCGCAGCCCCCAGTGATGGAGGGGCCCGTCTCCAGGCTCTCGGGGTGAAAGTTGAGCATGTGGCAAAATGTTTTGCTGAGTCTCAGGCTTAATGAGGTGCCATGTTGGGAATAGAGTTGTGTTCCAGACTGGAGCTCGTGCTGGAGAATACCTTTAATGTGAAGTGACACTTGTCAAAATAAATGAGCGAGATTTTTATTGCATGTGCACTCACTTGTAAAATTCGCTAGTCTGCAGTGGCTCTTAATCATTGATGGGAATTAGCCAGGTTCTCCTGTAGTTTAATTACTAGTATGTCATGTTTAAACTCTCCCTTGATGAACTAATGGCTGCATTACATGCGCTGTTTTGTAATGACTAGCAGGCAAAATAGAAGCACGCATGATGACTGTGGATGGGGCAAAGTGCTTGATCTGCAGAAGGTCAAGGTGTGGGTGCTGGATGGGGGCTTGGGCTCACCACCACCAACTGTCCACATCGCATTCAGGGCCGGGATGTGGTCTGGGGCAGGATGTGTTTTGCCCTTCCCCAGGAATCGTGTGTTGGTGTGACAAAGGGGCAGATCGAGCTGGCACTTCCCTTCTCCATCAGCATCCCTCATGTCGCTGGCCTTGTGCTCTTCCTTCTGCTGACACTGTGATGGTTGATGTGGTGGTTTGTTGGTGATCATTCTGCATTCACAGCCGGCTTCGTAACCAGGTTTAATTACTTAGATAAGCAAAAGCAGGAACATACTGTGTTGTTTCCCTTGTCTTTGTCTTGGGGGTTAATGAGGAAACAGGCAGAGGAATGACCAAAGATGCAGACTTTGGAAAGGAGTTTTTCTTTCCATGTGGTTATTTCCAGCCTTCGTGAGAGTGCTTCCAGGCTGGGTCTGTCATGGAGTTTGCACACTAATTGTTTCACAGGGTTCTCAGAAGATGACTGAGTAGTTAAACAGAATGGCAGGTGGAGCAATAGATAACAGTAAACTGAGATTTGCTGCAAGAGACGTACTCCTACAGGCTGTCTGGAATTCAGGGTGCCTCTGCTCATGGCTGCAGCTAAACAGAGCAGGGATGGTTGTGCCAGAGCGCTCCAGTTGGAAACCTGGTCTGTTGGGGAAGAGCTTGTAGGCAGCTGCTTTGTTCATCCTTCTGGGGAGCAGGAATTGCACCCCCTTGTCTCGAATGAAATTCCTGATTGCTGAGGAACCGGGTAACTGAGTCATGGTGCATGTTGTCAAGGAGACAAATAAAGCCTGTCAAACTTCAGAATCCTATTGGAGGAGCTGGCGCGTTTCCCCTTGGTTCGAGAAGCACTCTGAGGTAGCGAGGTTTTCCAGATGTTCTGTGCAGCTGTTGCCTTCACAATACAGCTTTCAGAATTGCATACCTGAGTACAAGCCGGCAAACTCATCCTCCCATCTCCTCCCTGCGCTCCGGGAATCCTCTGTGTACCTTGAGAATGCAGTTTGCTAAGTAGCCACGCTTGGTAATGACTAGGTAAGAGGAGACAAGATGTGCTGCCTTGTAATTGGGAAGCAAATAACGCTTAAGAAGTGAGCAACTTGAAGATGCTTTCCATATGGAATAATATAGAATCAGCCTTTCAAATGCAAGGATCGCCTAACTGCTTTTGGAGGGGATTAGGGGGGGTGTCTGTAAAGCACCAGCAGTTCTGCCAAACAGGAGGTCTCATTGTCACTACCAAGGGAATTGGGATAAGCTTCCAGCATTAATTTCCCACTTTTCCCTTGAGGTGTTTGTTTACCTCTGGCCGAGGGGATGTGGGAAAATTGAGGATGTGGCTGCATGAACACTGCTGTGGTGTTTCCCACTGTCCTGAGGCTGATTTCCGTAGCATTGCTGTTGGAATTCCCGCCCTGGAGCAGTTCTTGCTGCTCGGAAGCCGAGGAGAGCACTCTGTGAAAGCAGCCGAGATGCCACCTGATGCGGGGCTTGGAAGGATCCAGATGCGTGCCCATCAGCGCCTCTGCTCAAATCAGAGGTGACAAATTATTGATAATTAGCACTGCTTTTTGTTTCACTGCTGCAAAAGCGGGTTTCTAAAAGCCAGTTTGTTTTTATCTTTGGCCTCAGGAACTCCAAAGCAGTTTGTGCTTACTCTTAATTGCTTGTTTTATGGGTGAGAATTAAGCTGGAATGTAAACGGCAGCAAGAGGAGGCAGGGGCAGAACCGCTGCGGTGTTGGAGCAGCACAGAGAGAAATGGGCACCGAGGTTGCCCAGCACTTGGCAAATTCCAGTTTCTATGAAGTTTAACAATGCAGCCATTTCCAAGCATTCTATAACTAAATATAGTAATGAAATTTTATTTGAAGTCGGGAACATTACCCAGATCTGACTTGATGTGTGCAAGATACTGCACATCAACAGAGTGGTACAGATTGTGTTAAATGGGCCTGAAATAATCTTCAGGAAAGAAAATCGTTTTCTATTCTTCTTGACACAAAGTGTTTGTCACAGATATGCATTCTTATCCACATCTTGTTAGTAAAATCATTATACTTTTCATTACAACTTTTATGCAAATACGCCTGTTTTCCTTTATTAGCCTTACATGAATAAGCTGTAATTATAGGCTGAGGTGATATTAATGTGCAACAATTAAATACGTAATTACTGTGTGTAATTACTGCTTGAGGGATGTGTGGTAGCAGCCTGCGCACGCGCTCATTTAGGGTTCGTGGTGCTGGTGTGTTGAAGGGGTGGATGAACCTGGCTCAGGGGCAGCACGGGCCGGTCGCTCATGGCTCTCTGCAGAGATCTCCTTTCCTCTTAGCCTGTTGTCACTCTGATGCTGTGAGGATCATTTGGCTTTAGCTCCTTGCCATTGAAGTGGAAGCCAGGCAACAAGGTTGCCCCAGGGGGTATGTCTTGAACAGGGGCACAGGGAAAGCAG
>NW_009921691.1:30229-48932 GCF_000696875.1 Nestor notabilis
AGGGGACTTGGGGACTTGTGATTCAGGTCGTGCTGGATGCACACGTGTCCTTTCTTACCATCCGTGTGCCTTGAATGAAGGCAACAGCTTCTGTTCTGGGCTAGCTTTGGTTTGCTCTCCAGTGGGATGATGGTCAGTTTTCCTGCTTGCATCCCTTCTCTTTGCCACTGCAACACAGGTAGCCTTTGAGGTAGTATATTTAAGGAAACTTTTTTCCAGGAAGTTTATTATCTCTCCTTTAATTTCTGTTAATCTCTTTGTGCACATGGCTTGTAACATTTAAGCAGTGGGAATTCTTCCTCTGTGTGACACTCTTTGCTGCCTTTGCAGTTGGTACTGCAGAAGGAACACCAAAACCAACCAACCCCAAAACGTAAGGAGAGACACTGACCTCAAGGTACCTGCCAAGGTTGTCTGCTTGGCCAAAGGTCCAACGAGCTTTCCAATGGATAAGGAGTCAGTGAGACATTTTCTGACATGGAGGATATCAGGGTCTTGCTCTGGGAGCGTTTCAAAAGGTTTGTTACTGTCTGTAGAGTCCCCGTGCTGGGAGAAGGGTTTCAATGTCACCAGCCATGGAACTGTGCTTTTAGGGGGGACTGTGAGTAATGAAGAGATGTGTTGGCAAAGGCGTGTGTTTAAACAGCTTTGCTGTTTTCACAGTAACCTTGTTCAAGAGTTCCCAGAACCGTAATTCCCTTATCTTTGGATTTGGGTGAGTTTTTGTTGACTGGCAAGGCAGCAAGGCCTCATCTAGTCACTTCTCTTTGGGCTCAGGCTCTCCTTGCTGCCTGCTGATCTGCATCCCGTGGCTTGTGTCCTGCTGGGATTCCTGTGCTTGCTGTCTCCAGCTTCGAGAATGAGTTATTGTGCCAGTAAGAATTGTTTGAAGAATTAAAATTGACCCATTTCCTTCGGGCACGGAGCAGTTAATGCTCCAGAGTGTTGACATCATAGGAGTGATTTGAGGAGTATTATTCGTCAAATCCCTCTGCTGATGCGTATGTAGGTATAAATAAAAAGGCCTCAAAAGTTGTTTCAGTATTTATTAACCTCGCCTCCTCTGCAGGGGTTTAACGTGGCTGCAGAGGCTTGGTCAAGGCTTTAAATAGCTGCTACGTTTGTCCTAATTTTGTGTTTTCCCTTTCCTTTGCTTTCCTTAGGTAAGTGAATACATTGAGGCGCGTAATGTGAGTGGTGATGCTCTGCATGGAGAGCTGCTGAGCGTGGATGCTGGGAACCATCAGCCATGAGCTGCTTCATGTGTGAGTGTGGGAGCGATGGCCCCTGCGAGCTGCAGTGTGATGATGGGGGGGACAGTGGGGGTGGCCTCGGGTGCTCAGGCACCCGGCCTCTGCACACTGGGGCTGCAGCCTTTCTGCTTCCCAGCAGAGTGCCCGTAACCTCCAATGGGCTGGTGCTGTTACAAAAACCTCTCCAAAATGTGCTTCAGCATCACTCTGAGCTTGTCGGGGATTCTCCTGTTTGGGTGAGGAAAGAAGGGCTCAGAACACGTCCTCTCCCAGCTCTGTTCTGCAAAGCCTGCAGCCTTCCCCATCTTGTTGGTTTTGGTTCTGATTTTCTGTAGTATATTTAGGAGTGCTACTTGTCAGTGAGTAATTTTCAAGCACAGCTTGATTCCTTGTTTTGGGAGTGCTTTCCCATTCCATGTTGGAAGGGAGCATGAGGAGGTAGGATGCAGAAAGGTTTGTTCGGGCTTTTAAAAATATGTTTAATGTGGAATTAAACTCAGAGGAGTGCCTGGAGAAAATATGATTGCTCTGATCAGATTCTCCGAATCCTTTTTGTCTTCTCTAATAAGCAGGAAGAGCTGGTAGAGGGAATTGTGTGCTGGGAGGGGAATTTTAACAGCAACAGATATGCAAAGAGGGAAGTATCTTCAGTGAATAGAGAATGCAGGCTGGCAAATGACGGATCATTTCCATGCTCCAAGAACACAGCCTTCCACTTCCCTGAGTTCAGCGACTCAGGAGGGGGTGCTGCATTTTAGTGGGTGCAATCACGGCTGGCCACCCCAATGCAGAGGTGAGCATCCTCCTTCACTATGGCTGGGGCCTGTTGCAGGGAGATACAAGCTCCTTGTGGAGGGTGATGGATGCTCTCGGGATCTTTGTGTGTAAGAATCGAGTTAAGTAACGCGGGATTTGGTTGCAGATGCCACTCAGGGTTGGTTATTTGCAACTAATTCCAGTTAAAGCAGAAAGCTGGGTGCATTTCCTAAAAAAGAAAGTATTAAAGCTTTAATGTACTGCTGTTGGAAGTCATGGTGTAAGCTGGGCAGGCTGGTCCAAGTGTACTAGCAGCATTCCTGATGGACTCCTGCCTTCTTCCCCTGGGAGCTGAGGAGTGCTGGTGCCTTGCTTGCCTTCTGAAGGCTCCATGCTCCGGTGAAGTGGGAACAGGGAGCATCAGTGGGCACGAGGTACATGAGGCAGGCATGGGGGTAGGCCTGGTGGGAAGGAAAAGGGGAAAACGGGGCCGGGAGCAGCATAAAGCACCGCTCCGAGCAGGACCTGTTAGAAACACTCGTGCACTGTGCTAGAATCCCACCTTTGAGCAGTTGTATTCAAGCACTGAGATAAATGCATCAATCTAAATTCATGATTGTGAGGGTTTTCATGCAGCGGCTAATTACTGAACGCAAGTACCTTATTCAGAATTCCCCTTCTCCGCCTGCGCGATAGCCGTAATCCTGTATTTGTGCGGCTGTCATTCCCATGGTAACAGACGAGTGTCTGGAGCAGGAGATGATTAAATACAGAAAAGTACATTAAAATAATGTTAAGGCTCCGACTCGGAGACTTTCACACGGGGGCAAACTTCAAAAAAAGCGACCATTGCTACAAAAAGCAATTTACTTGGCAGTGATGTTCTCTATTCCCAGCACTATCACTGAAGGGATGGGTTGGAGTAGCAGCCGCTCCCTCGCAGCCCATCTCCTGCTCCTCCCGCCTCGGAGAAATCCTAATCTGATGTTTGTGTCATCAGTCTGTTGCCATGGAAACCTTGTCACCAGCGTATCGTGACCTCACCGCGGGACGGCGGAGGAGGAGAATGTGGGCTGAAAGACGGTGTTAGAAATGATGATCAAAAGAAGGAAAACGGCCCCGAGCCTTGGTAGGTGTCACACAACGACAGAGCAGGAGGTGGCGGGGCTGCAGCGGAGGCAGCGAGAGCCACTGGGCATCCTTATGCAACCGCGCTGCTCTGTCTCCTGCCTTTGGTTTGCTTCGAGCCCTGCTGAAGCCCTGACCTTGTCCACCCCATCGAGGTCCCAGCAGTGCCACCAGCAGAGGAGCAGCTGGCTGCCTCCAGCCTGTGCCTTGGGTAACGGGGCTGGTGCAGGATGCTCGTGCTGCCCCTCCATAGCGTCAAGCGTTTGTCATCCCAGTGCCTACCATCTCCTCTGTGCCCCATGGCGCGTGTGGATGAGGGTGAAGCAGCAGCTCTGTGGTTTTGCTGCAGCACCGCGGCACTGTAGAAGTGATCTGGAATGCCAGATTTCACGATGATGCTTTTTCTATGCATCTAAGAAATCAGGCTTTTGTTAATGAAAGCCACAGATGAAATTTCAAAGGGGATTAAGCAAGGATTAATAAAGGAGAGGTAGTGGAGAGCTTTGATTATCTGTCATGGAGATAGCTGAACAACGTGCCGTGGTGATGAGACAACACAGAGAATTCTTGCGTACCTGGGATATTGACTGGTAGATGTTGCAGCTTAGGATGCCTTTTGCTTGTTTGTGCTGGCCACAGGTTGATGCAGTGAATTTCCCCAAGCGAGGAATTTCCCGTAAGTGCTGCTGCTCCTTCCCTTGGCTGGGGGCAGACGGGGAGTGCTCTGCTGTAAGGTAAAATGCCATGTGCCCTGGATGGCTGCTTTCTGACCCTTCAGAGCTGTCAATCAAGGCGTGCTTTTGGGGGTTTGGTATTTGCCAAAGGATGGCTGCAGCATCGAGGACTGGCCTCTGAAGGGAGGTTCTCATCCCCGTCCCGGTGCTGTGTGTGGTGGAGGCTGAGCCCTTGGGGAATGGCTGCAATTGATCTGCAGGAGTGGCACTTGGAGCAGGTGCTTGTGTCGTGCTGCCTTTGAGCTCAACCACTTCCCAAACATCAATCCCGTAGCAAGCCAAGACGATAAAATAGAGGAGCTCATACAGAAAGTTGCTGTTCAAATGTTATCTCTGTTTGCAGGTGCTTAAAGCAATGAAGCCACGATAGAGAAAGTGTGGTTGTCTGCATATTTCATGTATTTTTAATGCAATCCTTTGTACTACTAATAAGATCTTTGCGCAGCTTGAACCTCAATGAGTGCTCATTGCTGTAGTGACGTCCTGGTGGAGGTGTGTGCTTGGCACAGGGAGTCTGCACCTTGGCTCGTCGCCTCACCCCTTGGGATGGCTCATTGGGATGTGGAAGGAGGGTGGCAGGGTCCTGTTTGGAGCTGGACAGCCTGCAGCGGGGCAGGGCTTCTAAAGAGCTTAAGCATCATTTCCCTCTTGCAGTTGGTAATGCTGGAAGAGATGAGTAAATACACATCCCTGCGGCCCATAAACCGTAAAGTCCTGCCTGCAAGTTCAGCCTTCCTGTCTTTATTTGCGTTGTTATGGCTTTTCACATGTGTTAGGTTTTAACGAATAGGAGTTTCCCCTCTGGAGAGAGATGCTATAAGGAAAAGTATTGTTCTTGGAGCATCTTGTCTCATGCTTAGCCTTAAGAGATGTGTGACTTCAAAGGACACATAGCAGTAGGCCTGCTAGGCTCTTTCTGCTCTTCCTTTGTTCCATTTGCAACGTGTGCTGTCTAGGTTTGTGTTAGACTACAGCCTGCAGTGGCTTTACAAGACAGCTGTGTAAAGTTAGAGTGCCATAATGCTTTCTGCAGGGGTTTGGATGCTTCTTCCCATGGCTGCTGCCGAGGGCTCTCCTGTTTGGAAACTTTTCCCTTGTTGCTCTGAAAAGCCTTTGCCGTGCGCCGCAGACAGGGAAGCGATGGAGGTAGGAGAAGGTTCCCCTTTGGAAGTAGGGCAGCCTCGCTCTGCCAGGGTTGTGTAAGTGCAGCCTTCCCTCACCCTCCTGCCCGCCCCTGCCTCCTGCGGGATTTATAACTGAGTTCCTGCAATTCTATATTTGGCTGATATATTGAAAACTGCATTCGCTGTCAGTGGCTTCCTTTAATATAAAAGGAGGTAGATTTATGGGAAGAGGAGCTCTGGCATGGCAAGTACCCTTCCTTGTTGCTCCTTCAGGCATCGCACTCCAACCGTGTCCATCTGAGCTGGGTGGGCTGTTCAGGAAGAGGATTGGGAACTGTATGTGCACCTTGGATGTCCAGCTCCTGGGAGACAGCCTGCGAGCAAGGGGTTGCAGTTACACAGAACATGGAGCAGTGGGGCTGCCTGGTGAGGGAGCCCGGAGATGCCACCTTTGCTCAGTGTCATTTGGCTCCCAGAACAAAGGAGTTGTAGGTAAAAATCCTTCTAGAAAGAAGGGCTGGGAAAGCACTGCGGTTGGCAGCAGAGCCCTCAATCTAAATGCATTATAGAGGGTTTCGTGGACAGATCACTTACCGTTTTTGCTTGCTCTGCAAGCAACAGAAACAGGAATTCAGTGGGAAATGTCTTTATTTTTGTTCTTTTTGATGAATTCTCTGAATTGTATGTCTACTTGTGCTCAATTATTGCAGCCCAGCACAGATAGGTTAATAGTTTCTAGGCAGTGATGTACATTGATTTCTTTCAGAGGCCTTGAGACAATAGTCAATTTACAAAGAGGAGTAACTTTGGTTTACTGTCAGTTGCGGGGGGTTTGCGGTGCTGCTGCCATGTTATTGGCAGCCTTTAGATTGATTCAATTTGAAAGTGAATGAGAAATGAGCATGTTCTCGTGCGGACAAGTTTCAACTAAATTATTAAATGAAGTGGTTGACACTTCCAGCTGAATTAAACCAGTAGAAAAACTATAATTAACTACTTCATTGACTGGGGAGAAGCTGCAGAATGGATGGGAGACATTGACTTCATAGATTTTTCTTCCCTGTACCATGGATGCTAGGATGAGCTTTTGGGGGATGAGGGCAAAGCACAGCCGATCTACTTTGTTCCCAGAATAAAAGCGCTTTCATTTCATTCTTGCTGCTCTCTCTTGCTTTGCTTCTTGGTTTAGCTGGGCTCTCTTGGTGCTGCTTGTTGGCTTTTCTTCAGGAGGAGAGATGCAGTGAGCAGTGCACGCTGCCTATGGGTTGGGTGTTTGTCTTACAAAGATAATTAGGTTTTAGTGTAGCCAATTTTTCCAGGACAATCCCAGCATGTCTCAAATGTCCATGAAGGTTTCTTGGCTTCTGGGATGCCAGCAGATGCCCTGCACTGGGCTCTGCTGCCAGGTACATCAGGGGGTGGGTAGATGCTTCCTTGGTACAGCCGCTGGTCCTGGTTGAGCACTGGAAGAGGCATCATGAGGATGGCTTGGATCTTGGGAGCTCACAAATGGGAAGCAGCACTGTAAGTGCTTGGTGAGAGCCTGCAGTAACACCCCTCGCAGCTGTGGGACATGGTGCTGTGGTGTAGTGCTGTGCTTCAGGCATGGGATGTGGCTGGGATGAACCAGGGATCTCACACTGGATCTGTGGGTGATGGAGCCCTGCCAGGGCTCGGATCAGGAGCCAGGGTCATTGTGGTCTAATAGCAGGGAATGAAGGGTTGTGTTTCCTTTAGCAGTGTGCTGCGGCACCCCGGGCCCCCCGAGGCGGCAGAACACACGCTTTTTATCAACTCTATGCTTTCCTAATACAGAGTTATAGTAGCCACATAAAAGTGCACTTCTCAGCACTGTGTGGCATCAGTAATGGGTTTTATTGGCTCAAATGCAATACCTTTTTGCTATCCAAATTTTGCATCTAAACACATAAACCAGTGTTACTGCCTGCAGTAACTTCATGCTTAATGCTTTATTAGGAATTGCCTGGGCCCCTGTGGGAGATGCTGGATTTCAGTACGAGGCAGGAGCAGGAGGAGAGGTACCTTTGGGTTTGCTCCGTTTTAGAAGTAAACAGAGAATGCTGCTTTCTTTTTATCTTCCCTCTCTTTTAAGCCAGCCCAGGTCTGCAATTCATGGAGGTCTGGGCTGACACCGTGGGTCTATAAAGCAGGTTCACCTGTGTCTGTCTCATATGTGGCAGCTCCTTGACCCTTATCTATTTTTAACGGCACTATGCTGTAATAAGTATAGATGATAGCTGGCTTGGTAGGAGAGACCAAAATCCCTGCAAATGTGGATTTCTGTGTGGTTTCTGAGAGCAACACTAGGACGCATTTAAGGCGTACTGCTAGGAGAAGGTGAGCTATCCATCAAAGGCACAATCTTGGATTTGAGTCTTCTATTTAGATTAAGCCCGTTAAGAAAGATGGATGGTAAAGCTGTTTCAGCAGCATTGTCCCCAAACCAGAACGGAATATAAAGACTCTGGAAGAAGGATTCAATTACATTGGCAAATAGCTCCAACAAGAACTGGGTAGAGGGAGCTTGGAGGGCAGTGGGATGATGCCAGTTCTGCATTTATATAGTTTTAAGGCAAAACCATTGCTTTCATTAAAACCACACATTCACGTAACAGCCCTATAAGCTGCTTGCTTGTTTGGTGTGCTTTGTGGAGAAATACCCGTAAGTTACCTTAGGTAGTGTGGTTTATGCTACTTGTGTTATGTATGCAGTAGTTGATGTATATGGCATACCTAAATATTTGTGAAATACCTCAGTGCAACTCGAGTGGGGAGGGTGGTTCTGCTGATTATACCCAAAAAGCATCAAAAGAAAGAAACAAGCCGTGTTCTCAACACATAAAGGATGTGCTTTAAAGGGTAAAGGCAGGAGAGGCAGCTCCGTTACGCTGCTTCCTCCCAAAATTAATCAGTGCCCGAGACAAATGTGTACTGGATGGCATTTGGCCCTGTGGGCAGCAGCTTCAGTTGAGGTGCATGGTTATGGCTGGTGCTGGCTGCCCAGACGTTCCCTTGCTCTTGACGTAACCGCAGTAGCTGAAACTTTGTTCTTTTCCTCCCAGTCTAGCACTTGGCAATTAAGGAAAGCATATGATGCTTGTCCTTTGATCTTCTTTACCTGCTTCTAAAATCTCCAGCGTTGCTGTGATTCAGAGCAGGGAAAGCATTAGCTGTTGCCAAGGCCAAAAGCTGGCATGGCATGTCACTGTCAGGTCAGGGTGTGAATGGCTACGTGTGTTAATAACCCCCAAAACCTACTGGGGGAAACTCCCGTCCTCAATAGAGTCAGTTTCTCTGCTGATGCCCCCTCAGAGGGAATTGTAGTGCAGTGAGGGGTTAATATGTTTTTATTCTCAGTTGTGGTTCTTTGAATTGAAGATAAATGATTGTTCTTTCCAAATTCGTGTTGCTTTTCTGGGCGTTCAGGTGTTTTGTCCTTGTTTTGACAGCTGTGGAAAGCCAGGTGACAGCCCAATATTGAATGCTGAATGAGATTAGGATTAAATTAAGTAAGATGCAGGCAAATGGCTAAGTGGCTGGTGCGGTAGCTCATCAGTATGCCCCGCTTAGTGCTTGTAGACATGCCTAGCGTGGCAGTGTTTGTGCAGGATGGTGGTTTCCTTCCCAGAGATGGTGGTTTGTGGTTAACTTCCTCGTGTCTTTGACCAACGAGCCCATTGTCCAGTGGAACTGCATTTGTGTGTGTTTGTTTCGGGGAACCTTCCCCTGCTTCTTTGGGTGCTGGAGGTTTCCCAAGGCAGCAATACGAGTATAATCTCTTTTAAGCAACAAGGTTGAATTCAGTGGCTTGGATTTCCAGTATCCCTTTTCCAACCTGTTTTTTTGGTGGTTGTTGCTGTGCAGTATCATTGAGCCTGGGAGGGACCTCTCGAAATCCAGTCCCACAGCTTAAGACAGAGGGTTTGAGCCTCAGTACAAGGCAAGTCCCATGATTTTGTACCAGTAGGAACCACCAGAAGTCTGCCTGCAGTTGTGTTTGCCCTGGGCTCATCAGCCATTCAGATATTCCTTCTTTCTCCAGGTTCAGTGGCCAACCCTTGTTTAAGATGTTTTTTCCCTTCGTCTCCCAAGTCTTTTAATTAAATCCCTGGGATTTAGGTCTGTTGGAGGGCGTGCAACACCTGTGCTGTCGAGACACGGTCCCTGTGCTGTGAGCCGGGTCCCAAGCCTTCCCTTCTGGTTCTTGGAGGTGTCAGAGAAAGTTGTGTAGGTCAGCTTGGAATCGTCTTGCTCGCAAGGAAAAAAATGAAAGCTGACTTCAAAGGACAACTCTGACACGGTCAATTAATAATTAAAACAGTTTTTTAATGAGCTGTGCAATTACCTGTGTGTCCCTGGAGATGATAGTTTATGGTATTATTGCTCAGTGCCCTTTCTTTAGTCATGGCAGATGACATCTGTAATTTAAAGCAGGCTAGACATTAAAGTGACAGAACTTTCATTAACCTTGTCTAAAGTTTGTTAATGACAAATGTCTCATAAAAAAAAAAAAGAAGCTATTGTCAAAACACCATCTTAGCAAAGAGAGGAGCCTCTGATCCTGCAGCCCGGGGGGTCTTCTGGGCCATTTGGAATGCAGGATGGTGCGAGAGGGCTGGTCTGAGCATCTGCAGGGCACCCGACCGAGAGCCTGTGGATACTTCCATAAACACCTTCTTACAACACACTGGCAGATCTGACAGCCTCAGCTCCTCAGATGCATGTTCTCTGATGCAGTGCTTTCCATTTGAGGGACTGAGGAGTTAATTTAGTTTCCACTGGAGTCTAGATTAAAGACAGAAATTATCTGCTTGAATCACAAGCAACTTTGTAGGAAAGGGATCAGCCACGGGGAAGGCTGGCGGGGAGAGATGTGTTAGTGAGGAGATTGCTTTGAAAAGGATAAGTCAGATCTTAACATCTCTGTATTGAACGTCAGGCTGCTCGGAAATGGAATTTGTGCAGCAGGACGTCGGTGAAGATACCACAGGAAAAAACCTACATTTTATTGGGCATCCTCGTGGTCTCCAATACGGAATGGGGAGGAAGTGCCTTGATAAGTTACTGCTTACCTTCAGATGAACTTTGAGGAGTTTATAGCAGCACCCTGTGGCCTCAGACTTTGTTAAACTGAGTTAATTTTTGCTTCCAAGCCTGTGAGACTTAAAGTCCTATTACTATTGACTGCAGTATCTTGGAAGTGCCTTTCATGCAGAACACCTCTTCTCCTGATGTGTTTGAGGATCGCGAGACCTCTGTTCCATCTGCTGGAAGAAATGCTCTTCCCCTTTTGAAATGAACAATAAGGAATGCAAATGCCTGGGTGAGGGTGGCAGTGTATTTTATGCCTTTGCTTGTCGTGGCAAATTGGATTTAAACAACTTGCTCCTGCAGGAGGGTTTTATTTGCCCTGAAGAAAGGACTTGCTGTATTTGCTGGGCTTCTGCTGTCAAAGTAACTCTGTGTGTGTGTGTGTGTGTATACACATACATAGATGTATACATGTGTGCGTATGGACAGAGGCGGCTTGGGCAAGCATGTGCTGCTTGTTTTGCTTTAGCTTGGTCAGAATTCGAGGTGGCTTGAGCAGGAGTCATTGCTGGCTCTGGTTCCTCCTGTCCATGCCCTCAGGGGAGATTTCCGGCTGCTCTTTCAGTGGCATGAGATCGATATCAAATTAATTTGGGAAGGAAACAAAACATCTGGATATTAATAATGTAGTTACAACAGATGCAGGCTCTTCTTGCTCTATTCACTTCAGTTTTGCTGTGATTAATTGCCCAGTAGAAAAAGTGTATTTCTTGGAGGAAGGGCAGCCTCTTGGGAGGGTGCTTTCTGTCTGGCTTCTTACTAGTGTCATCGGTCTAATGCAGTGTGTGGAAGCCTGAGGATTGCCATAGGTATGCAAGTTGCTCCTGTAAACCACCACTTCTTAATAAAGACAAGGGAAACCAAAACAGATCCTATGGATTACTGTCATCATAACGCAGAGGAAAAGGGCAGCGGGGACGCTGCGGGCAGCATTATTATTAGTGGATTTTGAAGGCAACTGAGCTTATTTACAGCCTTGTACATGTATCTGGTGATCCCAGAACACTGCTGGAAGCCTCCATATACCTAAAAGATGAAACACCACTTCCCGCATGGCAGGTCTGACCTTCCTCTGTGAAGGGAGCGAGCCTTTGTGGTTATTAGTCAATCCTTCTGTAATGGAGGAGCTGGAAGGAGACGGGGAATAGCTATTATGTATGTTTATCTAAGTAAGACATAATGTGTATTCCCCAGATAAACGTATCTCGTTGCCAGATTTTTGTCTACAAATTGCTAAACCCAGTTATGCAGGCGTGTCTGCAAATGCAGGCGGCTCCGGGGAACGGGCTTTAACATAAAATAGCCCATTAATTTGAACCAAATGTTTTAAATAGTTTTCAATGACTTGTTTCTAAGAGCTTCGCTGCTCCGATGGAAGGAGGAGCAGACGTGCCGGTGCTGTTCTTGCGCGCGGTGATGGGCTTGAGAGGAGCCTCGACTTGCATCGATGTTGTGGCTCTGCACAGCACTGGTGACATGGAGCTGGGTTGTAGGAACACTGCAGCGGACTCTCTGGTGCGTTTAATTGCTGCTTTACTAGTGAGAGGCAACCAGGTTGGAGAATGTGGATCGCTTGGTGGTTTGAATTACTCAAGCTCTTTGTGTGAGCTGGTAAAGGGAAGTGCGACACACACATGCTTGCAAGCACAGGTGTAGTACAGAGAGCTGAGCTGTGCCCTGGCATGCCTTAGGGGGTTGCCAAAATCAGCCACCTTTCAGTGCAGATGACAAGTACCACCCTGATCATACAGGGGATGAAGAAGTGGCTGGCATGGCATGGCTTGGCTTGGCCAAGGTGGGTACCCACATACTGTGTACCTTCTCCGTGTATTGCACACAGTTCAGCTTTCACCAGTCTTGAAGAAGGCTAAAATAGGAATAGGTTTGGTTTTACAGACAGCAAAATATCTGGTGCATAGCAAACTGGTGACTATCACTGTGATTCCTGGTATTTTATAACCACAAAAATATCAAATGCTGTACAGTTCAGGACTTACGATGTCGGGGAGGGAGCAAGGTTAAATAGCATCTCACACCTTTCACTTCACATCTCATTATTCATTGCTAATAGAAGCCTAGACCATCTGTCTCTGCAGAGAACATTTGGATGTGACAGGCATAGGAGATGGTACAAAACTTTCTCCCCGAGATGTTTATTTCTGGCGCGTTCTGCTCTTGGCGTCCCTGTGCCTCCTGCAGCTCCTGCGGACGAGGCAGCACCAGCTCAGCCGCTGCTGCAGTGAGCTGCTCGGGTGCCGTGGCCTCCCTCAGCATTTTGGGGCTACCAAGAGCTATGAACGTTGCTTCCTTTCTTCTTATATTCTGTACACTTGTTAACACCCCCTGGAAAGCCCCATCAATTTTGCCATGTCTTAGACACACATGCTGGGCAAGGACCCCTGTGTTTCCACTGGTACCCAGTAGGTAGCCAGGTATAGCCACGTCTTATCCTTCGGTGCTGGGGGTCTGTCTGAGGCTTTGGGACAGGAAGCAGAGAGAATATCCTATCCAGTCTGCAGCAGTGTTGGGATCATTAACCTTCATGAGGAGCTTGCTGCGGGTCCTGCACCCAGTCGAGCCCAATCCTTGTTGGGATGTCTGCATGGGTTAGACTGAGGAGATGAGGTGGAGGGTGTTTTCGCTGCTACATAGCGTACGCAGCACCCCTGAGAGTGCTGCCTCTTTGTTTTCCTACATTTCTGCTGTAGGAATACTTAGAATATCAAATACCCATCTTCCCTGGGGGCAAGGAAGTGCTGTGGGATTCTTTTATTCTTTTATGCTTGCTTTCTGCAGTGGTGAGGAAAAATATCTGCTCGTTTCCATCATTAAATTGATGCTTGTAAAAGATTGAACAAATACCTTCTTTCCCTGTGTTTATCAGGCCTGTGGATTCAAGCAGCCGTTGGGAAACAGAACATGAAGGGCCATGTTGAGTAAGAAATCTGTTCAGGTTTTGAGCTTCTCGGTGGTCCTGGTGCCGTTTGGTTACTTTGACAGTTGTTTGAGGCTCAGAGACCCAAACCCATGTCTGCGTGCACCGGGCGTCTCAGCGTGAGCGGTGGCCACGAAGGACGGGGATCGATTTAAATGCTGAATAATTTAAGGCAGGAGTGCAGCAGGCTAGACACTACGGCTGGCCGCTTAAGTAAGAGATGATGGATTCCTGCAGAATCCCTTTTTCTCACTTTTTGATGGCATTTTAGGGAGACAGTCTTCCTAAGGGGATTGAGGGCATCAATCTTTCCTTTTTAAGACCCGGTGAATTGCCTCTCGGGCACTTTATCATATGAATGACATGGTGTTCAGTCAAGGGGTTCTGCTGACAGCGAGAGCCACGCGAGCAGGCTCAGGCTGTGAACATCAGCAGAATCTGAGATGGAAATACCACCGCAGCGCTTCTGATTTAGTCATGGAATGTAAAGAATTTTCAACAGTAAACGCACCGGGTTTTGAAGTCGTCTTATCCTCTGCACAGTGTTAACTTCGATGGCACCGGGATATCAGTGTTGGGTTTATAGAATTCTTCCCAGAGATAGTTTCCCTATTTTTGCCAGTGTGATGCTGTTTGCGTTCGCTTTCTCCATTATCAATAACCAAAGCAGCAATCCGAGCAGAGTTTGTAGAAATTGCTTTGTCTGTGCTTTACTCCTGCACTATTTATCGGTTGACATTGTAATATGATTATTTTTCTGTGTGCTTGCTAAAGATACAGCTTTTGAAAGATACTATCCCAAGGTGCAAAATCTGCACTTTCCTTCTGCTGATGAATTTATAGGAGAACAATTGAGTTTATTACAGGTACCTGGTTTGAAAATTACTGATTTGGAAGCAGAAAATTAAGCAGCCTTGAATATTCTTTTATGTTTATGAAAGATGTGTCTCAGATACATGGTGAAGCAGTAGTAATACTTCCTTTGAGGTGATGCAGGCGATCGACACAGTTTATTCTGGGCTGAGTAAGAACCACCTCGCTGCAAGGCTGGACTGGTCGTGCTCTGTCTTTATTGCTGCAGTCAGTGTGGGTAGCAGGAGTGTCCCATCTGGTTGGGAAGGGGTCGTTCCCAAGGAGGATAACAAGGTGGATTGCTAGCTCACATAAAGTTCCTGTGTAGGCTTTTGGGTGGGATTTGAAATTCTGGCATGATTTCACTGAGTTATGCTCGCCAAAGATGGTAGGAGAGAAAAGTTTTAGTAGGACAAGAAACAAGTTGCTTAACTTGCCATCTGCAATGAACCTCTATTGGCAATAGATGCCTTTGAGCAGTATATTTGGCCACTGAGCTGGAAAATTGTTATCGTTTGTGCAAGGGCTATTTTTAGTCAGTAACATCTGTGGAACACCATTTCCTCAAACTTTCACTATCTTTTGACAAGTCAGCCAGATGTGACTCACTTGAGCATATTGCGTGGAGAGGGAAAAACAAAGCCTTGTGTTTACCAGAAATGCAAACATGACCTTTTTCGGATGAAGGCAGCCTTTATTCCCATCCCATGGAAGAGGCAATAAGGGAAGATTGATTTTCATCTTTGGTGTTAAACTGGATGTTTAGTATTTGGTATAATGCTCTTGTGGAAGTCGTGTTGAACAGACTTCTGCAGAAATCCAATTTTCTGTCTCCCGACTTCACAACGGAAGGGAATGTGGCTGATGAACACGCTCCTGTTCTCACCCTGTGTGTCACCTTCTGGAACGAGGCTTGCCTGCGATATGGATTTGGCTCTGCCTTGGGAAGCTGTTCCCACCTCAGTGATGGGTCTTTTCGGTGGCGTCCCACCCTGGGAACGGAGTGGTTCTGCCTGACGTGAAGTTGTTGAGAGCCCCATGCTTGAACTAGACGTAGGGTTTGGTTTTCTGTCTGTGTCATGGATGACTTGGTACAGAGAGTCTCCCCTGCGTGCAAGATGATGAGCGAGGAAGCCGTGGAGCGTTGCTGGCTTCTTATGAATGATGAACGCGTCTTCTCTCTGCTGAAGCTGTTTGGGTGTCTCCAGTCTGGAGGTTGTCCCAGTTTCGGAGCTGCACTGACATCATTCATGGAAGCTGGTGCTTGGCTTGGGAGCTGCAGCTCTTCGGCTCCAGTCCCACTCACAGCACAGACGGGTCGGAGGGCCCTGCTGTCATCGCACCCAATCCACATGGGAGCAAATTGGCTTCTGGCAAAACAGCTCCGGCTTGAGGGGCTGCGAGTGGGAGCGGGACCTCAACTGGAGAGTCAGGACCGGGTCTGCCCCCTACCACCTCCTCACTGCTGTAACCACGAGCAGGTTTGTCTAAGTAACTTCCAGGATTTGGTAACAGAACTTAACTAACAGCAACGTGTTCATCGCTCACTTCCCGCTCTTGTGCGAGTGTCCTGGGAGGAGAACAGACCCTGAGGCTTGTGGTGATGTTTGGTGAGGCTTTGTGTGCCTGGTGTCATCCGTGAACCATCACAAACCAAAATGGAATAGCTGTCACAGACAACACAAAATAAACGGCGCATGGAAGAGGTTGCTGAATTAAGGACATCTTGTCCTTTCACACCGCTTAATCGAAGCAAATAAGCCCCAAGAAAATATTACCTGCCAGGCTTCGGCTGGGATGTTAGAACACGAGTCAGACCTTGACATTTGATGTCGCTGAGACAGGTTTTGGCTTAAATTCACTTGTTTACTCCCACAGTCAGGAGCAGATTTGTTAGACAGGGCTAATTACATGTGCATGTTCCAAAATCATTTGGAAACTGTAACATTTGTTGCTTTTCAAACACTTTAAAATATGCAAATATTTCATTCCATGGAGGGAACTGATTTTTGCAAGAATCCACAAATGACATTGAAGCCAAACAGGATTTCAGGGGTGGCCCAAAGCAAATCCATTGGATCCCATGAAAGGGTGGGCAGGAGGACGGGGAGGGTTCCCTGGCTGCGCAGACGTTTGTAATCCCAGGAGGAAAGGGAGCTGCTGGAGCCTCTGGAAGGGCTGTCGCTGTGATTGGGGTCTTCGGACACTTGTATGGCTTAAGTCTGGATGGTGTTTTGCAAAGGCTACTTGTTTTGCTGTTTCCTTGCTAGAAACCCATGTCTATGTGCCAACCTTTCTGAAATGTCATGATGTAATTATTTTAACAGGCAGGCTGCACTCCTTTATTTGGGGGCTATTAACCTTTCTAAACAAAAGAAATGTTAATATACATTGAGGATGCAGCTAATGGGATTTCATTTTTCTTATTAGAACAGACTCAAGTTCTCTTTTTAAATTATTGTAAAAGAATTGGGCAAGTGAAGTAATTGCCTTCAGCTAATCCATGATAGCAAATTTGAATGTGAATATCCAGATCATTCTGTATGGATTGGAAAAAGTAATGTGATTTTCTTGTTTTTTATTTGCTTTGGCTAAACAGTGTTGAAGGATGATATAAATTCATTGAATTCGAAACAAAGAAAGTGCTAATTATTAATGCGCTCGGCTCGGAGATGCTGTAAAACTCAGAGTTTAATTTGCAGAGCCTGTTGAGGCCTATTTATATTCCATTGCTTATTGATTCCAAGTTTGTGTTTGTGCTGGGTTCGGTACCTTCCCCTGATAGCCTTGAAATTTCAGCTGGATTTAGGGGCTTGTCCCTTCGGCGCAGAGACGTGCGTCAGGATGAGATGCACGGTCTGTAGTCTTGAGGAACACAACAGGTCGTGGCTCTTTGGGAAGGACAAACTGGCTTTGGGGAGGTGCCTGTTGCCTCCAAAAGCAGGGGACAGGGATTTTGGCTTGGCACACTGTGCCTGGTGCGGCGGGTGCGTGTGCTTGGGCAATGGTTTATAGGGCTTGTCTCGAGTGGACTGAATTAATGAGAGGTTTGTACATGTGCAATCTATACCTCGTGCTGTTTGCTGCTTACCAAAGAGCCATTTGGCTCGCAGGGCTATTTTCAGTGCAAACACTATTGCTTTTATGAGCTGATGCTGCATTTAAAGCCCTTCTTCTTTTCCCGGCATGCCTTGCAGCTGGAACACATCGAGGTAAATATCCCGGCCTCTAAAGGATTTATCTTTCCATCTTGATTTTAAAGGAGTGTTTCCAAGCGCTTTAATCATTTTGCTGTATCTGCAGCGAGCCTCCTGGATTTTGCAGTGCGGTTACTGCACCCTGTTGAAGTTAGAAAGGAGCGATGCTGCCTGTTAACAGATACGTAATAGAATTCAGTATAACCCCACGATGCATAAGGAGGCTAAGTGGAAAGCCAAGTTCCTTGCATGTCTGGAAGAATATCTGTGCCTGATTTGTGTTCTAATTTTAGTATTGGGTTTGATTTCCAGTAGTAAAATGTCACATTAACATGGCCCTTTTCATCTAATATGCTGAAAACAAATATGGGTGCTGGGACTGTAGTGTGGGTTTTCCTGAACTTCGGAATCTGATGACTTCCTTACGGTGTGGTCTTGCTGAAAGCAGTCTTTCTTTGTAAGAAATGATTTCCCCCCTATCCCCACAAATGCCCATGAGGAGCCAGCTCTGTGTCTGCTGCTCAGGGAGATCTGAGCAATCGGAGCGTTCATTAGAGGCTGAAACGAAACAGCCTCCAAAGCCTGCAGACTTCCAGGCTGCCAAACATGTAGCACTGTGGAGATACGCAGGCGGAGCTGTTTCTTCTTGGCACTTGGTACTTGCATCGGCTTCTTGCTCTACATCAGACTGTTGTAGACTCCTCGGTGCCATGAGCTGCTTGGGGGAACTTGGCGACCCAGTCCTCGCGGCACCGGAGGCCACTTCTGAACTAATTATGGTGCACGGGAATTGATAATTCATCTTGTGGCTGTAGGAGGAAAATGAGTATTAAAATTGACTAGTAAATGACAGGTTTCAGCCTGGTAATTTGCAGTCTTTATTAACAAACTTGTAAAACTTATCAATAACACCAGAAGCCTCTTTATTTGGGCAACTTTATTGCAGCTGGTGTCATTTCTTTTCCGGGATGAGAAGTGCTGGTATTCTTATCTTGAGTGAAGCTCATTAAGGCTCTGGGATCCATCTCACTTTTGCATGGTGCCTTTCTCTAGTTTGATGCCAGAGATGAGTCACGAGCCTGTTTTGATTCCTGTAGTAGCTCTCTGCATGCTTTGCCAGATCCCCCAAGATCTCTTTTTGAGATGATACTCGGTGGTTAGCCACGACTTAAAGACCGTCCACAGATTTTATGTGGGATTTTTGGGTTTCTATCAGGCGGTGGTATGAAACATGCTGCGGAGAAAATAGTAGCCATATGCAGTGCGCTCTCATCCGAAGCTGGATGAGGCTGCGGAGCCAAGCGCTCCCAAGTTTCCCCGAGGAAAAGACTTGCTGGCAGTATTTGGGGAAAGCAGCGAGGATGAGCCCTGGCAGAGGCTCCCAGCGCCGGGGAGAACACGGAGATTTATTATGCAAATCTGCAGTTTAAGAGTTGCATCGTGCTCGCTTGGGATGATGCTGTTGAAAGTTGTGCTGCTTTTGTAGATAAACACAGAGACATCCGCTTTCAACTTCTCATTCTTTAACCTTGTCTTATTCCTTGTTAAGTGCTGGAGCTTTCAAGGCAGATGAAAATCAGGCTAAATTTAGCAGGGAACGAAGCCCCCCATT
>NW_009921691.1:48963-56562 GCF_000696875.1 Nestor notabilis
CCCACGCTACCCATTGCAGGCGTAGCGCCTGCATCCTTTTGATTAGGTTTGCCCTTGGTTTCTGCTCCAGAAAGGAGTTCTGCAAAGTGATGCTGACAAGAAGCCTGGTGGATTTTGGGGTTTGTGGGAATGTGAGCCCTCAGCAGCACTGTGACATGGCTGTCCCATTGCTAACCCAGAGCCAGCCCAGGAAGCCGCTGTGCTTCCAGCCCCATCCCAGTGGCTCCCCATGGGATCTTGGTGTGGGATGGAGACTGTGACCTCTGGGAATTTCGCTACTAATTGCAGGCACTTTGTTGCAGTGTCGACAGTCCATGTGTATGCTGGTCCTCGCTGCACCTCTGAGGATGCCTCCTCGGCTGCTTCCCAGCTCATTTAGCCCCATGGTTGGCTGGTTGAGCAGAGGTTAATTCTTTTGCTTGTGTTGTGATGGCTATTCAAACCTGAGCCTCAGGGAAAGGTACTTTTTAAGGCAGTTGAGCCTCAAGATTTAATTTGAAGTCTTGTCTTTGCATTCGGAGAAGCAACTTGATTGACCTTCGATACTTGGAAGCTCTGCTCCAACCATACCTGGAAATGGGCAGATAAGCAGATGGAATGGGTAACATGGAATACCCAAATGCCCCTTTGTACCACTGAAAAGGGCAATTTGGGTATCTCAAGGTGATGCCTGTGGGTTTGGTCACCTCTGTCCTGGGGAGCACTGGGGAGGGTTGTGCTTGCAGGTGGCTGGTCTTTTTTCTACAGAGCCCCCGGTGGATTGTTCCCATTTGGCACAAGGGAGAGCCCCTGTCTCTGCTCACAGGCCTCTGCTGCGACTTGATTGTTCATTGTTCTCCAGCCTTTCATCCAGCACCACTTGGTTTGCATTTCTAATGAGGAGAAATTGGTGACATCTCAGGATTAAATAACCCCCATCGGTTGGGAAATTAAGCCCTCTTGAGTGCTAAAATGCTGCTTCCATGGCAAGTGTGCCTTGCTATTATTAGGCTTAAACATGCAGCTGAGAAATGAGACTTGCTGTCCTGTTATCTCCTTCTGTAGCCACTTGAACCTGTGCGTGTCTGTCTTGCAGTGAACTGCACCAGTGTCAATATTCCTGCTCTCTTTGCTTTTGGAACAAAAAAGGATGTATGTAGTATTTCAAATGAGGATTGAAACTCGAATTTCCCCAACCCAATCTCACTTCCTTATTACTGTTTAGAAGAAAATTATGACTTCTGTAAATTCTCTCCCATGACTGATAGGCTTTTTAGCTACTACACTGATAACATTCTCAAGCAAAGCATAGCAGCGGCTCTCCAGTATGATAAATTGGCACTGGTTTGCAGGTCCTCTATTGACTTTGTTCCCGAGTAATCAAATTAAAGTAATCTTCTATTATAGCAGGGTAGAACCTGCACACACAGCTCTTTTTTATGGTAGCCGTAGTTCTTAAGGTAAGTTAAAGTTATTTCAGTTGTTACTGATCTTTGGAATGACGGCCGTGACAAATGGCTGGTGTAATTTCTTTCCTTGGTAGATGGATATAAACTGAAGATATTACACGAGCTTCTCGCTGAATTCATAAATTTTTAGATTGGGAACATTGAGTTAGATATTGAAACATTTAACTTGACAAGATGATAGAGAATTGTTTTCTGATCCTGTTGGTGCCATAAAGCGAAACTCCGTTGATGAACTTTGTCAGCAGCTTTCAGTTGCTGTGTCCTTTAGATAGGAGAAGCAAATAACCCAGGAGATAAAGATCCCTTTGGTTTTCCTCGCCTTTCCTGCTGCCTAAAGGAGCTGTGAATTAAGCTGGGGAGGGTGCAGGATGGGTGGATCCCCCTGAAGGGAGGATACAGGGGTGCTTCTGCTTGCCTGGGATGGGATTGCTGGCATTCTGGTGCAGATGCAGTAGGCAAGGGCTTTGGTAACACTCGCAGAGTCGTTCTGGGGCACCTTTGGGATGCCTTGTTATATAGAGCAAATAGCAATATGTTATTTGAGTATCTTTTCAAGCAGTATCTGTTTTAGCTACGTGTCCTCTAGTTTAAACGGATAATGATGTTTGGTTTAAAGCACAAGTCACACAGAGAGATGAGCCCTCCTTAGCTGCCTGTTGGTTCAGTGATACAGACAGGAGCAGCAGAAGGGACATCCAGGACCTGAAGTGACTTGGCATGGAGCTGCAGAGCGACGTCTTGAGCAGTGCCAGCGCGGTGATGGGAATGAACCCTGTCCCTCAGCCCTGGCCTGGCTCCTTTCCTTGTTGGCCAAGCTGCTAATGGATGTGGTAGCACAGAGCCTCTTCTGTGGTGTCACAGTTTTATCCTTCTGCACTGATTTCAAGCCAGGCGGTGCCGGTGTGGGTCCATTAGGTTTGCTGATGGGCACTTTTTTTCTGCATGAAGTGAAGTTCTATTTAGCGTGATGTTAATTGGGTATTGCCCTTCAAAATGCATCGTGTGAGCCTTTCCGTTTGCGAGAGGGATGGGGAAGGAGCCACACAGATGAAAGGCAGAGCTGACACTTGCAGCTCCCTGACTGCATGTGCAGCGCTTGCGCTTCCATTCGTAAGAGGGAAGGGAAATTTGGCTTCAGATGTGCCAGCTCTAAAGAAAATATTTTGAATGAGCTTGTGAGTCATCGGAGGTGAAGGGAGAGGGAGCCTGAGCACAAGAGCTGTGAGTGCTTCCCGAGCAGCGGGGAGCAAGCTGAGGGTGAAGTACAGCACACTGGGGGTCTGAGGAGCTGCTTGGTCAGTGCGTGGTGGTGCCCCTTGGTCCCTCCAGTGAGGGGATGCAGCTCTGCCGTGGACCAACCCCATGCTGGCAGCATTGGTCCCCAGCACCTCTCATCGTAACCCTCTACAGACCTGAACTCCAGTAAAACACGGTGGTGTTATGCCATAATACTCCCCATTGACTGGAGGCTGGCTCTCATGACACAGATTGGCAGGATATTAAATCAGAGTCTATGGTACCTGAGAGGTCCCAGGAGATTCCAGGCAAATGGAGAGGATGGCCAGCATGAGAGGTCTCTTCCAGTTGTCCTTCTTGATGTTCCAGTTTCTAGAGGGTACTAATTTGCTGTTCAGAAAAGATCATTGTTTCATTTTCCCTGTGCTCCTGGATGGCTGCAGTCACAAAATACAAGCTGTTTCGTGTCTTTTGAGATGGTGGCAAATAAATAGATGCATGTAAATTGGAGGCAGTTCGGGGGGGGGAGGAAAGGGAAAGGCTATCGCATGGAAACCAGGGAATACGCGTCTCTTAATGTATCCCTCAGAGGTGATGCCTGGTTACATGTGCGTTAACACCATTTATTTCTTCAGTGCAGAATTCTGAATGTTAATTTGAAACCTTATCAGTGCAGTGGGTACGTGGTGATGTGCCAGTGAATGGAGCACTTTGGTCTTCTAAGGGTGACTGTTCAGTAGAACTGCAGCTTTAAACAAAGTCAGTGGCCAGAAAGCTGTAAAACATTTGCAGGCAAGAGCACGCTTTGAATATTCATCTTCTTTAAGTGTCACCCAGTGACATCTAAGACTAACTGGGCAGATCTGGGTGCCAGGCAAAACAGGGAGCGGGGAATGTTGCTTGCTAATTCGTATTCTAGTTGTAAATCTGAAATTAGTTTGAGGTTCTAAAATGGATTTTTAAATGCCAGGCACATAGGAGGCAGAATTGATGTTAATATTAATAGGCTTTAAAAGATATTTAGTGAAATATTTGTGTAATCTAATTTGTTTCATAATCGAGTCAGTAAAGCATCAACTGACCGTGGGGCTTGGAAGCCTCAGTTGCACGGTCCATCCGATGGCCTGGATACATGAACAGGGGTGATTGACTGACTCCTTCCTGCGTTTCCGAGGGTGGCCCTTGCCCAGCAGCTGTGTTCTTGTCCCTTGAATGTTGTAGATCTGTTGGTAGCATTGAATTGCCCATTGAAGCACGGGTGCTGTATCAATCCCGCTGGTCTCGGGGTGGGAGTTTTCCCATGCTGGACAGTGGAGGCAGCGTGGGGAGGGATGCGGTCAGGTTCAGACCACTGCAGCAGCCTGGGTGGCCAGGGCTGAGGGAATGAACAGGCGTGTCCATGGTGTGCTTCTTAATGAGCTGAGGAGCAATTAGTGCAGCTTACTCCAATGCAAGGGCGGGCTTGCTTCCCTGGGAGCAGTCCTGTGGCTGGGAGCGTTTCTCTGAGCAAACAAGAGCTCGGGAGAAGTGAGAGTGGAATCCTGCAGATAGAAATAAAACAAGGACAGTTGCAGGAGGAGATGGGAGAAGCTGAAACATTAATGAGGATCTAAAGCACTGCACCTGCACTGCGAGCAGTGTGATGTTCTCACTCATCTCGCTCACGTTGAGCTAGCTGGAGCTTTATGTCTTACAGCCTGGCTGGAGCAGGGGGGCAAGGTTAGGAGCTCAGTAGTGCTGTGGTTGCGCTCACAGCTGGCTCAGTAGCTGTATAAGGGGAAGGAAGCTTTGGGTACCAGGGTTCGGCATCACCCATGTGTCTGAGCCTTGATCCCTTGTCCCTGCTCTGACACAGCTCTGCCCGGGAGGAGGATGGGGCCCATGAGTAGGACACCTGCATCCCTGGACCGCTGGAACTTGCTGCAGGCTGATGCCATCAGCATGGCTGGGGTGGCGTTGGTGAGGGTGCTCTTCAGCAGAACCCATCGCGCAAGAGGGATGCACTGGTACCTTCTAGCCCTGTTTTCTGAACATTCTTCTCTTTTCAGCAAGGAGTTTGCTTCCACCTACAGGAAGCAGAAAGCAAGAAAAAACCCACCCCATCATCACACAATATGGCCTGTTAGTCCTCATCTTTCAGAGAGGCTCTGTAAAGCATCTCATCAGTCTCCACTGCCGCGTGAAGCACTCAGACGTGCTCCTGAAAGATGCCGTGCCAGTCAGTCTGAAGACTTCTTGCCCATTAGGCAGGTTTTAATTCACCTTTCCTCGTAGCTTCAGCCTCAAAAGGAAACGCGCAAAAGCTGACAAGCCAGTAATTGGATTTTGGTTGCTGTTAGTGAGGCTTCTGCTGGGGTTCATGGTTGAAAGACAAAGCACATGTTTCCGAGGAGAACAATAATGGTGCTGGGAAACAGCAGCTTTGGGAAGTAGGGTGTTGAGTGTGGTGTGCTAGAGTAGTTGGTAGGTGAGCAGCAGGGAAAAGGGGCCCGGGGTCAGTTCTTCATGTCTGTTGCAGCAGACAGGCTGGGCAGGGGTTTTGGAGGAGCGGAAGCGCTAGAAATCCCTCTTCACACAGCCAGGATTACCGAAGGGGCACACGGGACCTTTCCTGTCACTCCAGGCCATGGTTTCTCTGTGCTATTTCAGTCGCGTTCCGTATTTACAGTTCCGTTTCCCTTTTCCCTGCACAGGAATGCAGAAGGAAAAGAAACCGAGCACAGGCGACTCCTTCATGCCTTCCCTTCAGGGAATGTTTCTGTTCCCATTTCCCTCCCGAAATTGCCAGCAGCTCTGCTGGGATCCCACCCACCCCCTCCACTGTGTTGGAGCAGTCACTGCCGTTGGGGCATGCAGAAGTTGTTCTGCTGTGAACATCAGGTAGTGCTTCAATAGTCCAGATTTCTACGGGAGATGATGTCCCTGTAGGGGGACGGCGTGGCGAAAGCTGTTAGTTAGGATGTCATGGATAGGTACGGTGTTTGTCCTGGTGTTCCAGGTCCTTGGAGCAGTGCTCTCCAGACGCTTGGAGCAGAGCAAGGAGGGGTCAGGGTGCTGTGGGGGTGCCCACCACAGCTGGCTGAGCCCCACCAGCAGCACACTCGTGCTGAAGGAGCACGCAGTGCTTGGGCTTTGCAGTGGGTCCACTCCGCTGTCAGTCCAAACTCACGGCATCGATCCGGTGTCACGCTGCCGGGGTGATGGTTTTGTCTGTCAGGCAGATGGGGCAGGGTTTGAGTGATGTCTGGGCAAAGAAACTCCAGCCTCTGCATTTTATATACAGGATACCTGATGGTAAAGCTGTGTGATGACCTTTATCTTTATGAGCTGTGAGAATTAAGGAGTTCTGTATTTTAGTTTAATTAAGCTATAAGGCGTAACAGATGGTGCTTTTCTGGGTGATTATTGAATGTCTCTGGTTTGACTGAGAAGTGCAGTAACACCGTGCTCGTAAGCGTATTGTGATTTGAGAGCTTTGAGATCTCGGGGAGCGTGTGCCTGTTGCTAGATACCTGTCACCAGTTGTGCTACCAGCCTCTTCTCCTCGTGATGGGTGCCTCTGTTCTCAGCCCTGTCTGGCCAAGGTCCTCAGGGGATGCTGGACACGCTGCTGCCCTGTCCAGCTTGGCTGCTGTACGTAAGAGTGGAGTCATCTGCTTCCCCTTCACGTTCCTCCACAATATCTGAGTATGAAAATCTGCGGGGAAATATTGTGGTTTTATGAACTGCCCTGAGCGGAGGCGAGGCTTTGATGCGTTCCTTAATAAAATTGACAAATAAATTACCCTACAACTTCCAAAACGAGACAGACTGAGAAAACACCCAGCGCTCCGTGTTTAGAAACAGCTTGCGTTAGGAATTATGAGATCCTGTTGTTAGCAGCACAATGCCTGGGAACCCAAACCAACGGCCCCCTCCTGTCCATGCAGATCAGCTGCACCCAGAGCCTCAGTGGTTGGGCTGTTCCTATATCTGCCCTGCATGAATGGGGTATTAAAGATGCACTGTATTACCGTTGGTGTGTAGGGCTCAGGAAACCAAGAGATTTTCCCCAGCTACATGAGAACTTTGCATGAAATTCCCTATGCTTGGTCTTCCTCGGCAAGCAGCAGAAGCAAGGAAAAGCATGGAATTACCTGAGCAAACGTGGCAAGTCCATGGCTCTTGGAGCAGGCTGCCAGGCTGTGACCTCAAGCTGTGGTTTCTCCTGCTGCCATGTCACAACCTTCCCCTTTTTTGGCCCCTAACACCACCAGAGACGTGAATTGCTCAGAACCTGTCACCAAACTTGCCCTTGTTCAGTATTTTAGACCCATGACTAATAAGCCTCAATTTTTCTCATTAATGGAGTATTTGAAATGATCAAAACGAAATAGATTCGCTGACTTGGCTGTTAAGTTGTCACAGGGATGATCTATGAGTAGTTTTTAGCATAGCTGTAGTCTTCTTGGAGAAAATCACCTGTTTGTCTCAATCTTGTGCTGTTCTGAGTATTGTGGGCTTTGAAAAGCCAGTGACACGTGTCAGCTCTAAGCCTGGGATCCCAAGGGCCATGGTCCCTTCTTGGCACTTTGGCTGGTTTCATGAGCCATCACCCCTTGGCATGTGGTGGTCACTTGAAGTAGAAGACACGGTCACACATCGGGACCTATACTGGAGGGAGCCCTCACCCCTCCGAACTGCTGTTTTGGGTGGAGCACTGCAGCACAAGGCCAGTTCTTGGTTGTAGATGGGTTGGCTCGACGCCACGTTCGGAGACAATGTCCCGCTTAAATAGCCTGGATTGGGCTGAGGAGAATAATTGCTGCTATGAAATAATTTTGCAATTAGCGCTGTAATTAAGGGCAGTTTGTTAATGGAGGCGCTCGGTGAGTGATGACTGCAGGGTGCTCCATCCTGCGGCTCCGCACCAGCC
>NW_009921691.1:56780-58101 GCF_000696875.1 Nestor notabilis
CCTCACCCAGCTGATTCATTGTTCAGCTGCGAACCCCCGAAGCCATTTTTCAGCAAAATGAGCTTATTCAGGCTGTTATTTTTGTAGCTTTGCATGTTTTAAGCTTGCTTTTCCATGTCGTGTTTTCCTCTTAGAACGCAAACCGTTGCAGGTTTTCTCTTTGTAGGGGTTTAAAGAGAAAATGTTGATGTGTTTGCATGTTGAGTGTACACAGAACTGTTGACTGTCAAGGCTGGCACAGTATGTTTGTAGGTAAGCGCTCCTGAAAATATTTGTGTGTTCAGGGGCAGCAGTTAAACTATCAGTGCTTTAAAGCATTGGATGGGGGTAGCAGCGATAGATGTGTTGGCCATGGACTTGGGGGATGAGTAGGGACTTACGGAAGCCAACCTGGTAATGATGCCAACACTGGCTTTGTCACTTCCAGGAGCCTCACGTGTTTCCTGTGTGACCCAATCCCAACGACTCTTGGCTCTTTGTGGGGCTCATGAACAGATTTCCCAGCAGGACAGAGGGGTTGGGGTTGGGGGTCTCACTGTCGTCCCTAAAATGGGGTGGCTTTCCCAAGGACTCCGGGTACCAGGTGGCTCTCCTGATGTTTCAGTGCCAGGTTAGCAACAGGAAACGCTGGTGTCGATGCAAGGAAGCAGCCCGTCTGCCTTTTGTACAAGGCTTGTCAAAGGCTTTATAGATCCCATAATGAAGATGGATCAGGTTCATTCTCATTGCCAGTTGCTCTATCAAAATAGTACTAATTACCGCAGGCGCACGTGTTACGCACCACCATCTTCTTCCCTAAAGCGTAAAAACACGTTTTGTACCACGTAGAAAAGCTAAACTCGAGGCAACTTTTCCCATTCTATTTTGGGGAGAGTAGTTAGTGAAGGAGAAGGAAATTGATTTTGGTGTCAGAAAGGACATTTCTGACAGGAGCATACTTTGAAATGATTCAAGGCATCTGTTTCTGTTGCAGACGCCCAACACTGCTAAGAGCTGTACCTAAATTAAACTGTTTAAGATGTCAGCTCTGGGTATGAATGCAATTTACATCCTGGGAGCACGGTTGGAATTTTTATCATTTAATGAACTTTCTCACTCCGTTTGCGAACAAAGTCTCTCCCACGGCAGCTATTCTTACAGAAGGTCTGCAAGTGCAATTTGGATGCTCATTGTGGGAATGGATGGGGCAGGGCTTGAAGGCACGGGCAGGCTCGTGGGAGCTTCGGTGGGCTGGATTAGCAGTGGCTGGCTTTGGGATGCCCATTTTGTCTGCTGTCCGCTCAGTTATCCCACAGGTAGGCATTTTGGGGAGAGCGTGCCC
>NW_009921691.1:58132-82176 GCF_000696875.1 Nestor notabilis
GCTCTACTGAGGGCCTGAAGAAAGCACGAGCGTTTCAAGGTGAATGTTAAATGAATATGAAAGACTTCTAGAGCTCTACAATTAAAAGGTCTTTTACTTTCCCCACGTCAGGACAGATCTGCCGGTTTATTGCTGGAGCCTTGGCTCCGAGCCTGGCTGACCTTGGATCCATGCTTTTCAAGTACCAGCGGGGCTTCTTGTGTGCCGTGGTGGCCTCTTATGCAAAGAACAAGCCGTTATTGTGGCTAAAGGCTTTGCAAAAGAATTGGTGATACTGGGTGGGTGCTTGATTTCCCCTCTCACAGGCATCTCACAGTTGGTGCTCATTGTGCCCGTGAGGTGTTTGTGACCGTAGATACATTTTCTATTTGCTTACCTTTTAAGCTCTGCTGAACGGCTCAAGGCAGACAAGGAGTTCAAGAAGGTGCAGGCTGTTTGTCTCTTACAGACCTGGATGTTCAGTGTCCGGTTGCTATAGTGCCCTTCGTATTTCCAGTCCTAGCACACCTTTGGCAAACAGTCCAGAAATGGTAGCAGAGCTGATCCGATCCCCTTGAAATCAGCTTTCCGTGTCCCTGCTCCGCAGGCTTGAGTTACAGCCTGGGCTGTTAAGGCATTCAGCTTGTGTTGAAAATCCTGGTTTAGAGTCTCAAAAACAGGCATTAAATGTGCTGGTGCTGCTGGGGGCCTGTGAGGAGGTGGCACTGATGCAGTTTAGGTATTCCTTTGCCCAAAGTGAATTTCCACTCCACCTGACTCATGTGCTTGAGGGGGAGAATCAATATTAGACTGCTAACATAAGGAGCATGCTTAAGAGGTCACGGGTGACATGTCATTATCATTTGTATTAGTTTATATTGGCTGAAAGGATGAAAGGGGAAACAAGAATATTGACTTACGTTACTTCATATTGAATTAGCATCCCTTTGCAAAGGGCTCCTGGCTTAAGTCGTAGCTGTAACTAGTTCCTATTCCAGCAGGGATTGGGCAGTTGTGGAGCCTTCCTCCCTCCCAACTGCCCCTCTCTGCCTTTCACCACTGCCCCGGGTATCTTCAAACCTGTAAGACTTCATGGTGCTGTAACTGGAGTGGAGTTTGTTTAAGCTTTGACTGCAAGCAGTGGATTACCTTTTATCGTATTACATGATGAATTATTGATCTGCTGATTTTGAATATTTCAGTAAAGGTGTGCTGGCAAATCCTGTGCCAGCTCTGTGGCTATTGAGTTGCTGGCTTGCAGGCGATACCGGTGCAAACATGTGCTATTCTAAATCTCAACTTCACTGGGTACGTGTGGGTGAGGTGCTCCGGAGGGTCCAGTTCTGATAGCAGCAGGCACTTCCAGATGACCGGAATGCGTGTTCCCCTATCCTCCTCACAGTAGTATGGAGATGAAAGAGATAAAGCAAAAAACATACCTACTTCTGGCTTAAACCTGCCTGGACAAGGTGTCCGGGAGCTGTTTGCACTGAAATTAAGATGTGCAGTGCATGCAAGAGGAGTGCTGGAGTCTACTCACCACTTGCAAGCGCAGAAGATGGTATTGCTGGAAACAGAGAGGATTTTAAGGCATTGGGATGAGTTTCTGCTTGTGTGGTTCCATGCATCCTCCACAGGTCCAGCAGCGTGGTGGCATTCAGCTGCATTGCTGTGGCTGCATGCATCGATCCAGTGCTGCCCCACGTGCCCTATTGACAGGCAGCGTGACTAGTGCTCGCTTTCAGCAGTGCAGCACGGGTAATTAAGCAATGCACTCTGTGAGCTGGTGATCAGATTCTTGTGGAGGACCAATAACGAAGGAAAAATACATTAACTAAATTAAACTCTTGATGCCTGTAGGTCTGTGGCTGCGGCGTTGCCTTTATGAAATTCATTACAGTTTATAAGACTTCTGTTAATCAAAAGCTTCCTGCAGAAAACATTCTGGGAATTAAAGTTTATGTTATTTCTGTATTGTTTAGGACAGAGATGAGCATTGTTGCTGCTGCTCGGTCTGAATCCTTATCTGTGCTCCGACTCTGAGCCCATCGCATGCAGAGGAATCAAATTTGAACAATTAGATAGTCCCACCCCCCTAAATCTGCTTAATGAGACTTTGTGCTCTTTCCTAATGGCATCTTCTCTTGAATGCAAGCACTGTGCTTGGTTGTGTATTCAGTGCAGCTAAACGTGTACCCGGGCTGATTGCTCCAGCATCTGCAAGCCACCATGCACATGGTTTTGTATTCCTTGATGTGCTGCTTGAGTACACAGGCTCTGGCAACTGTCCGAACCTCATCCCGTGCTTGGCGGATGGACATTTGTTGGGTGGTTTCTCTAGATTTCTTTCTTTAAGCCACATAAACCAGTCAAGATACAGGAGGTAACTAACAAACCGCATCAGAACGTGAGCTTGGCCAGCGTGGTGGATGGGGTTTGATACCTCAAAGGCACACGGAGCAGGGACACGGTGGGCTTTGCCCTGGTTCACGGCTTCACCCTCCCCTGTGTGCACGGCGCAGCTTCCCCAGCCCAGTCCTGCCAGCATCGTGGTGATGCTGTGCTGGGGCTCAGCACCCACTCTGGCCAGTGAGCAGGAGCGGGGGGAGGATTTGCACTCGTGTAACTGTGCTGTTGTGAATAGTAGTGCAACCACCACTGCACCCAGAGTGCTGCAGCGACCACAGCGGGGCCCGCTGGAAGCTCTGACTGCAGCCCACTGAGCCAGGCAGGTTCTCCTCTTGCTGTCCAGATGTGGGAATGTTTCTGACCAACACGAACATGCTGCAAAATCCATGTTTGCTTCCCAAGTTCTTTTTGTGAGAGGCTGCCAACTGCCAGCTTGGATGGGAGCCATTTATTTGTAGCACAGTCAATCTTCCCTTAAAGAAAACCACCAGTGAATTAGCTTTTGCATAGTGTTTCAATCAAAGCATTTGATCCTTGTTTCTGCGAGATAATCCTAAGAACTTCTTATTTGGAGAATAGAAGACCGTGATGGATTTAATTTATAAAGGGAAGCGGCCGTAAGGAATGTAAATGTAAGAGGCTGATAAGGTAGGATTTCCTAGTTGCTATGACAACCCCTCGGTCATGAGCCTGAGAAAATATAAAGTAAGTCCTGGAGCTGTGAAGATGATTATAAAATTTAACTGTCATTCTTCATTTGGAGTTGATGGCAAACATTATTTACTTAAGTTTATCTCCAGGCAGGCGAGGATCCTTTCTTCCTCCTTTAAATCGGAGGCTTGGATCACAAATGAACGTGTCGTGCACGGCCGACATTATAAAGCAAACCCACTATTTATTATTCTAACCAGACAATTTGCACGTAATATCCCTGCGGATTCAGTCAGACTCCTGGAGAAAGCGGAGCCTTTATCCGGCATATCCCTGATGACAACATGCCAGCGCGGTGGTGGGGGTGGCTGTGCCAGGGATGCTCCCCCACCCCAGGGACACCCTTGTTCCTCTTTTCTTACCCCAAATCCAGTTCTCAGCTTCTGTAGGGGAAGGAAAGCTCAAACCTCATTATTTGTTCTGCCCAGTGGGAAGCACAAGGAGACATGGACAACCTCCGTGTCCACCACACCACATCTCTGGCACTGCTCAGCCTCTGCTCTCCCTTGCAGCAGAAAGTTGGGGTTGTTTATGCTTTTGTTGTTGCTGTCCTTCAGTTTAAAACTGGTGGATGGTTCCTTTTCCAGCCCATAAATGTTTTGTGCTGTTGAGGGCTGCAGGAGCAGTCCCAGCTGCAACAGAAGAGAGCATGAACTATTCCCGTGTGAGCTGCTGACATTCCCGGGATTACCTGCTCCAGGAGGTTGTCCCAGGTACAGCGGCTGCTGTAATGCAGAACTGTGTTGGAAGAGCTTGTCTGGGAGCTCTCCTGGGTAGCAGTCAGGAGTCCCCCTGGCTGTCAGAGGTACCTTCTATATGTGCAGCAGATTTTGGTGACTTCTGCGAAGGATCAGAGTTTATGGTTGTTAGTAAAGAGAAGCAGCTTGTGTGGAAATGGAGCAGAGAATTATTACTGTACGCAGAAAACCAGAGTTCCTTGCTTTTCCTAGTGGAAGCTTTTTGAAGGCACTTGCCTAGGCAGCACCGGAAGCAACCTGAAGTGCTTGGAGTGCTCGTATGAGCCCATAATCAGCACGATCCAGTGCTGCCTCTTGCCTTGGGCATTCCAAGGGGTGTTTTGGTTTGGTTTAGACTCTGCTGTTTCTCCCTGGGACGCCTGTGGGAGTGATCACATCGGCCCTCTGCAGATTCCCAACAGATATCCCTTATGTCTCAGCCCTTGGACTTGCCAGTTGTGACATCTTTTAGCTTGAAGTCAGTAGTTAGCAGGGACAGGGGCTTCTGTCGCCACCAGCTCTAATGTGTTTGCTTGAAGCAAAGACAGCTTTTCACTCTGTAGGTCCTCCCAGGCATCCCGGCAAGAGCTGATGCTCTCGGGGATGCTGGTGAGGCATCCAGGTTGCATTGAAGTTCTGTATTACCAGGTGTTTTAATAGGAGGAGTTTTGGATCAGGCTATCACAGACCTGTGGTAGCCAATATTACAGTAAGAGCAAGGGTGGGCTTTGCTGTTGAGCTGCCTTGCCTGGAAAATTGTGGTGGAAAGGGATGAGACGCCAGAGAAGGAGATCATGTTGTCTTAGCTGTTGCTGCTCATGCTTTTAACATTTGCTTTGGGGGCTGAAGACTGTTTTACTGCGTGTCAGAAAGGCTTCAAGTGATACTTAAATGTAAAATAACATCATATGTTCTCATTTCTCAAGTGCTACATAGCACTGCGGAAGCTGATCTTCGCCATGGCTCCCGCCTGGGCTGGCAGGGGCTGAGCAAGGCAGCACGTTGCTGCTCTTGGCTGCTATGGCAGCTAATCCCAGTTTCAGTTTCAGCACAGCAGTTTCCTCCTTGGAAATGCCCCTTGGGCAGGCGAGCGCAGAAACCTCCCCTTCCATGGGGAACCAGGACAGCACAGGGGCTGAACGGGCATCTTGTTAGGCAACAACCTTCAGTAATATATCCCAATATAACCCAACTCAACTGTATTTTCCTACATGGAAAAATATATTCAGGAAGGGAAAAAACCCGATTGCAAATGCTTGTGTTTCTGTCCGCATCCAGCCCGGCTTCCTGCAGTAAGTTATTTTCAGACATCTTCACTCGCTGCAAACCTGGTAGTTCTGTCCCTGGAGCAGTGGAGATGTTAGCTTCCCAGTTTATGACCTAATTTAGCCGGGATAAAAATAAAGCTGTTTTATTTGCATCTAGTATACACTTAAAGTAGCTAATCTGAAATCATGTTTTTCTATCAGAATGGGATTTTGATGGCTTCTGTGCAGAGGGAGCTTTAAAGTCCTTTAAAAGGAAGAAAACAAATTCTTCCTTTGCCTGAGTAAAAGCATGACCAGGTCTGTCTCCATCCTCAGAAGAGACCTGTTCTGGGGAGGCTGGTGGCAAGAGTGTCCCAATCATTGGCATTCCCTCTGTCGGAAGGGCTGATCCCAGTCTTTGCCTTGGCACAAGCTGAGCACCACTTGGAACGGATCTCCATCCCTAGCCCTTCCTTGAGCAGGCATGGGCAAGCGGTTGCATATCCCTGAGCAATACCTTGTCATCCAAGGCCACGTTTTGGGAAGGTACCTCCAAAGGCTTCCCCAGGGCAGACTATTGTGCTGGAGCTTTGGAGGGTGAAAGAGAATCAAAAGGCCTGAGTGTAACAGGTCCGATGAACACCAAAGAGCATCTTTAGTTTCTCATCAGTTCTCCGTAAGTGTTGTGGTGTCTCTACATTGATTGGAGGGTTAGCTCAGCCGCCTTTATTATGCCTAGTTTAAGATGGAAGATACTATTTTGCACGTGTGAAGACAAAAGCCTTTCGAGTTAATGGAGCATACGAGGAAACAGGCTGGGAGCTGTCGCTTGCCAGCCCATTCTAGCGCACGCCGTGGCACGCCGGTGCTGTCAGCGTGCTGATCCAGGCTGGCCTGTTCAGGTGACACCAGATTCCTCTGCAAAGTGGAGAGTTCAAGCAATGTGCATGTAAAAGCAAGCCAGAAATAGCTGCTCTTCCACAGACTGACAGGTACATGCCATTCTCTTCATCTGGCACTCGCTGCCTGCGATGCCGCTACAGGAGCTGGCACCAACCTTGCAGTGGTGGGTGGCGAACAAAGACTGTTCTCAGAAAGATTTTCCAGGCAAAGCTGGAATTGAAAGCACGAGAGGATAGAAAATAACAGGGATACAGATATGGATGAGGGGAGCTGCTGGAAATACACAACTAAGCTGAAATTTGTAAAATGAGACTTTCTTTCTGTTCTTGCGCTGAGTTTTGCGGTGGCGTTTCTCCTTTTTGTGAAGTGTGATGCTTGGGATCTGCTTTGCCTGTCTGTTATCGAGATAGCACTAGGGAACAAGGATTTGTGAACGTATGGAATGGAATTAGCTCTGGAGATGAGGCTGCTTGATGACTGTGGAAGATGATGGTGTTGCCGGTCCATCTCAGCTGGCCAGCTCCTGAGGTGGTCCCCTCTGCCCAAAGGCTTTGGCTCATCTTTGACTCTCCTCCAAAAGCCCACGGATGGAGAGGAGCATAGTCACCTGCCAGATCCCTTTGGAGAGCACACAGAGCTCGGTGCAGACACTTGCTGTTCCCTCCTACAGCCCTGTATACGCTGCCTCGAGCTTTCATCTCATCACTCACATAGTGTTGGTCCTGAGAGCTCAGCAGAACCCACTCGCCGCCCTCCTCTGCAAGGGTAACGGAGGGAAGGCTGCTACTAGCTTCCCATCTTTGGCAATGGGAGGAATACGGGATATTTTTATAGCATCTGCTCATCAGCAGAACTGGGAGAGACTGGGATGGTCCACACTGTTCACATGCTCACTACCTCTGCCAGTTTCAGATCTGTTTCCCTGTTCTTCGTGTACCAAACATTCACCAGAGACAGGAGGAGACAGGAGCAGTTAGGGATGCTGAGAGCTCTATCCCATCAACCTGTGAGAGATCAAAGTGACCCTTTCGTGCCACCTTGTTCTTCATCATGGAACCGAGTGTGTCTGTCTGTCTGCCTTCTAATTGCTTCCCAGAGATCCCTGTGGTTGTGGGTGCGTCTGTCTGCGCCACCTCGCTGTTTGTCAGCTATAGAGCAGGAGACCTGGAGGAACACTCACTTACTGTAGCTCTGGCTTTGTGGGAACACTCGAGAGCTCTGCAGCACCTCTGTTTTCCTAGCAGGGGCCCAGCAGAAGCTCTTAAGCAAGCCTCGGGTTCCCATAACTCTGACAGGTTCATGTTAGAAAGCATAAGCTAAAGGGCATTTACGTGGTAGGAGGGATCCGACTCAGCTCATGGGAAGCCAGTTGACTTTGCAGCTAATGGTCAACCCCCTTGTCACACTCGTGGCAGTCACCAGAAGCCGGCAGCCCTGTGATGCCTTGTAAATGGGTGAGTGGTCCTGGTATTAGTCTCGTGATGACAGCACATGTCAGAGAGGAAGAGAGCTGTATGATGTTCAGAGCAGGCCTGGAGAGCACACAGGGCAGTGTGACAGCCATTCTTCACCCCGGTCTCCCTGCCTGGTGTGTGAGATGATCAGGTGAAGCTCCACTTTGGACACTCCACCAGTGTCCAGCCTGACCTGGAATAAAGCATTTGCTGGGGTGGTGAAGGGCAGCACATCCCTTTGCTCATGTCCCTGCTGAAGGATGGTTCCTAGGGCAGCATGAGCATCTCCTCAGGCTAATGTGCCAGGCAAGGCAGGGTGGAGATGCGTGAGTGTTGCTGGCCATAGCCAGGTTGGGCAGCAGCGGGTGTGGGTGGAATCCCATGCTGACATTTCAGGTACCTTCATCTAAAATAAGAGGTAATTGCAAAGCAGCAGTGGTAAATGTCGTATGTTCTGCTCCTGTAAGAGAGATGGAGCAGTGCAAACAAGCAGGCAAAGATCATGCAGCCAATAAAGATCATTATGAGTAAGTACAGAAGCGAAGATCAACCTGTGTTCATATTGCCAACGTTTTCAGCTGCCAAAATGTAACGATTATGTTAAATATGCGGCTTTCCCAGCAAATCCCATTAAGCCTGCTTGTGGGTGTACAGTATTAGGAGGCGATGGCTCTGTTCCTTTGCCTCCTCGGGTGGGAACACAGGTAGCACCCCCACCCCAGAAGGGTCTCTGGCTTTTTGAGGTGCTTCGGGTTTGGGTTTTGTGGCCTGGCGTAGGGGAAATGGAGTGGGATTGAACAAAGGTGTACTGCCACCTCCCCCTAGGACTCTGGCTCCAGGCTATGCTTGGCTCCACTTCCCCGTGTTTTCCAACTTGACTCTGGTTTTGATTTGGGTCTTTCATGGATGTTGAGAAACTGAAATGTTTTGAGAGGACGGGCTTGTTCTGGCTGTCAAGTTTCCTTGGTCTGTATCATCTTCACCAGTGCCTCTGAAAATTGCCGTTCCCAGGAGCCAGCATCACTCCATCACGTGCTAACACATGCGAAGTGGTGGTGGGGTTGGCGTGCGGGACCTCAGCGGTTATATGCTGCACGAGTGCGTAACGATGGCATCAAGACTGCATTTAATTTATGGAGAAGAAGGAGGGTAACACATGAGAGGCAGAAATGCACTGCTCTCTTCGCACAGAAAGGTCATGTTCTGGAGCACGGCGGGGTGGATCCGTGACAAACGAGCTCCTTTTTGAGAGGAATCACAATCAGCCTCTCAGTTTGATTTTTATCCCCACTTGTGACCTTTAGAGATGCTGCTCTTGGATTGATAAGCATGTGGGTGCTTTTAGCAACCCAATCCACAAGCTCTTTCCCCTAGAAAGACTATCATTCAAACGCCACGGGTGTTGTTGCCTGCAGAAAGTGTTCCTTTCTGTAACCCCGCTGGGAGAGAAGGACTGCACTGGTGGGATCATGGCTGGAAAACCAGGAAAACTCAGGTTGTTTCAGATGAGTAAATGGCCAGTGCAGGGTGGGCTGGTAGCCGGTGCATGGAGCAGACAGCACACTGTGATGTCTGGGCATGCTTTAGGTAGCTTGTGCTGGTTCATACGAGTCGTACAACGGCTTCCCTGGATGCTGTGGGCATCCGTGTGTTCTCTCAGCTTCCACAGCCCTGCTGTCCTATGGTGAGGGTGGGTTTTGCCTAATGCTGTAGCAGGACACCCTCAGGCTGCGTGTTCCACCACTTGTACCATTGTACAGTCAATCTGTCCGACAGGAGTGTGTGAAAGCTGGTGGTGAATAAGTAGATGCTTTTCTGGTGATGCCTGCTCTCGTAGCCCGGAGGCAGCAGGATCACGCTCGCTCTTGCATAGCGTTGGTTTGGGAATGTGGACTCAGCGCAGTGGAAATCCGAGGTTTCTGGGATGGAGCCAGGCAGCTGGGTTGGGGGTTTCACGGCCCTCTTCAGTGGGGTTAGGAGAGCTCATAAAGCAGCCTCTCAGGGGTATTGTGCCGAGAGCCACATTCCCAAGCAATTAGAGACCTGGCCTACATCAGTAATGAGACCCTGTTTGGGAAGGGAGGCAGGAAGACAAAAGGAAAACTTTCACTGAAAGTGTGTGAGCGTGAATAGACGCGGGTTGTTAATTGGGATCACCCTTTGAAATGCTCCCTCCGGCACTGGCTGCGTGTCCCAGGCTCCAGCCATTGGGGAATGGTAGCAAGGGAAAATGGCCAGGAAGCTGCAGCCCTTTGGAGGATTGTGCTGTTAATGATTTTGGGTGGTGGGGATGAGACGTGATGGAGCTTTGTTCAGACCAGAGCAGCGCTGCAGGTGGTTTTCTCAGCCGAGCAGGTCTCATCCTCACAATACAGTCACCCTGTACCTGGAGAAGGTTGGCTTTCTGTCTCCAGCACCATCCTCATTAGGCACAATGTGGTAGGAGATGGACGAGCTGCTCTGGCTGAGCTTTTTACTCCCCAGAGCCCGCACCCCAGCTTTGGGAAGCAGCAGCCAGGACACGAGCACAGGCTGCTCGCTGGTGATGGGCGCTGTGTCACGTAGCCCCATGGCAAAGGTCCCGTTTGGGTTATTAGTGTGCACAAAACCAGCAGTTCTCTGCTGTACCAGGAAGCCCTGGGATACAGGTTGAGTGCTGCTGTGCCACACCGTGAACCGTGCCTTGGGTGCTGCTCGAGGGGAAATCCAGCCCCAGAGCACCAAAACCTGCTGGGTTTGAATCACCGAGGACCAGCTGGAAAATCCTCTGGCTTAAAGCAATGTGGAGCTTGGCAAATGGGGATGGGCTTGTGGTGGCTGGGTGCAAACTCCTGTTCACAAGTAAGCCCAAGCACAAGTGCAAAGTCAATGCGGTTGGTGCAATAGCAGGGCACTTCCAGGTGAGAAAGCCTGTTAAAATGTAGATTTCATAAATAAAGAGCCCTGTTGTTTTGTATAGCGAGTGATGGAGCTGAGGTTTGTACTTTGGATGTTTCAGCTTGCTTATTCTGGATGCTTTTGTTAGAATTTGGTAGGTGCCACACAAGAAGTGAGGTTTGAATGAAAACCCCTTTGGTTTCTGCCATTTGTGATTGCCAGGTCTGCTCAGAGCCGGGCGTCCTTATCTCTGCACTGGTAACTTGCCTATCAAAGGACATTCTGCTGATGTTTGCTTAGAAGACAATCCAAAAAACCTTCCGTGCCAGCATGAAGAACTCATCCCACTGGGATTTTTGTGGGGGACAGCAGGTACAGCGTGCATTGTGCTTCATCTGAGGCACAGCAGCAGAACTGCTTCCCCAGTAACATGGTGCGTTGGAGTTTGACGTCCCCCACTGCCCCCCATACTACCTCAGTGTAATCACCTTGCTGCACGCTCCCAAAATCCTTCTCTTGTGCAGCCAGGTTTGCTAATGAGCAGAATGTAGTCTGATTCTTCAGGAATTATCCAAAGCAGCACGCCCATAAAGCCTTATGACTCGTGAGGGTTGTTTTGTTCTCGTAACACCACCCAATCTCAGCAGCCATTCATCAACCCACGAGGGCTGCTCCAGGCTGCCTGGGCAGCAGGCGAGGGGTAGTTCGTCCCAACGGAGCTCGCTGCTCCCATTCCAGGCACGCTGCTTTGCTCTCATGTTTGGGGTGGCAAATCTGTGCAGCGGGAAAACAAAATCTTCCTGCTTGAAGTAACCCAGCTCATCGTCGGTGCTGAGCATATGGTGTCTGTGTCAGAGTGTTTTTCCGCACAACCCCAGTGTTTTATCTCACTGACTGAGCGTAATAAATCCCGTTCACGGGATCGTTATTCCATGGTAATGAATTCCAAGCATCAGCCCGAGGAGGCGAGCTGGGAGGAGCCGTGCTCACTGCACTTGTTGCAGGCAGGAGGCGGCTGCTCCAGACCCCGGGAGTTATTAACCTAAGTCGGGAGGCGGAACCCTGTGAGCACCTTGAAAGGGTTCTGTGATTTATGGTACCTGCAGGCTGGGGCAGCTCCTCAGCTCCCAGCCACGCTGCCGGGCGGAAAACACCCCAGGAACACACAGCCCTGGCGGGTCTCAAAGAAAAACCAAGCCAAAAGCACCTTCAGTACCGCAGCTCCCCAAGCCGCGACTCTCTGATCCTAAGCGGTGTTGCAGCAAAAGCCATGTGAAAGCGCATAAAGTGCTTTTAAAAGCCACATTGAGCCTGGTTGTAATTTCAGTGATTCAGACTTAATGGTCACAGTTCCAAAATGCAGGTGTCACAGAGCTCGGTTCCGAGTTTCAGGGAAGGGTATTTATTCTCAGCAGACCTTGCTGTAAGTTGGAGGGATTTATAATGTGTTTTTAATACAAGTGATCAAGGGGGGGGAATTTCTCTTGCTCTCGGATGCGAGTGCAGCTCCTGAATAGAAGAGTCAGCTGTGAAAGCTCGGACTGCCACGGCTGTGCTGCCGAGTTGCTTATTGTCGAGTTGCTCCTTTGGAAATGAGTGTTGCTGTTAAATATTCCCCCTTGATGTGCTGAGTACGAGAGGCCGGTCTCACAGTTCCTTACAAGTTGGCAAGAATCAGCAGATCTCTTCCAGCTGTTGGGGTCTGAGCGAGGAGTTGTGAAGAATGTGTATGATTTACATTGTTCTTGCCAGAAATGCCAAGCAACTGCCTATAGCGGCTCCCCAGCTGCTGGTTCAACATCTGTCCAGGGCCTCGCATCTCTCATGCAGGACAGAGTGTGCTCAGCTCTGGGGTCGGGACACAAGGGAAAACTGCAAGGGGTGGGATTATGGAACACTATTACTGTGTTCACAGTGGTCCTGGGCATGGTTGTTGGGTAATACACACAGCGGGACATGCTGTGAATGACTAGCAAGGTATCAAGCCTTCAGGATGCTTTCCTTGCTTTTCAATGTTTGAATGGATTGCATTGGTTTATTGGAATAGCGCTGACTTTGTGCTTGCTGTAATTAATTCCCTTTTCCGGGCTGGGAGGAAGGTTGGTTGTAATTTCCTGCATTCTTTTTATCGTAAGGCTGAAGGAGAAGCTCAGAAGAGTGGGCAGATAGGAGCGCTGTGTACATGCATTTTAAATTCAGTTTCGAGCAGTTGAGAAGATAGATTCTTAGTGAAGTGCTCTCTCTGTTGCACACAGTTTCAGGACAAGGTGACCCAGGGAGTTGGCACTAGGATATAGTGCCCATTTCCAAGATCCCTGGCTGTCCTTCTACCTGGCTCTGCCCGTCAATCTGAACCCTTCCTTTTTAAGGGCCATTCAGGAGGCTGGAAGACAGGAATTTTGTCAGCTGGTAGTTCTCAAGCTCCAGGTTGGGCATGAGGAGGACTGCTGGGGGGGGGGGGGATTTATACCAGCCCAGCTGCTTTCATCTCCAAAGCCTGGTCTTTGAGCTTGGAAACAGGAGCAGGCATCGTTGTTCACTTGCTGTGGTCCATCCCTTCTCCCCACTCCAGGCACCAATGCCAAGTGGGATCATCCCCAAAGCCCCGCGCTGATGCTGGTTGCCTTGCCAGCATGGTGTGGGGAAAGTGTGTGAGTGGGGAGAGCTCATGTCTGCCACAGAGCCAGGGTGGTGGGAGAGGAGAAGACCCTCACCCACCTGGAGCAGCCCTTCCCACAGCTGCGGAGGGGCAGAACGAGTAAATACTCGCAGAAACCTTCAGCATTCACTCCTTGGTACTCCTGAAGTTGTGCAACAGCGTGATTTTTAATGATGGGAGATGACGAAACATCAATTTCAAAACTGTTTGGGGTTATTTTTGCCTTTTCTTCTGTGTAAATGTGCAGAGTCAGGGAGCTCAACGTGGTTTACAGTCACCTGGGTGCCCACGAGCCTTATTGATGGAGCTGATGCCTGCTGGTGTTTACCATGTGAATATCAAGGAGGAGCAGTAAATTGAAAATTGCCTCTAATGGGCTCAGTTTGCATGTTTTAATGCTCCTCGGGAGAAAACAAGAAATGTTGAGATTTTAAAGTAGCGCAGGCATAGCAGTGTCTGCTAACGCACGTTGCTTGTGTTTCCCTTTCTCTACAGGTCACATCCCCTTTGTGGTAGCTGAGATATGCCCCTTGCAGAAAGCAGACCCTTAGGAATGATGTTTTATCTTAAACTTCCCACTGCTGGCATCCCTGTGGATTGGGGGATGCTGACTCCCCTTGTCCACACCGGGAAGCTGGATGTGCCATGGAGCTGCACCAGTCCCATTGTCCCCAGGGAGGAGGTGGTGGCACAGTGCCCTGCATAGCACAGGAGCAGCCCTTGGCCAGGGGTTTTGGTTTCACACCGTGCTCCATGATGCAGCCAGGGGTGTGTAGCTTGAGGAGATGGGAAAGCAGAAGGTCCTAGAACAGAACGGGACCCTTCTCTTCCCATCCTGCCATGTACAGGAACTTAGCAGCAAACTACCATTTCCATCAAAAAGATGCAAATATGAAGTGGGAAAACGTTCCACGCCGGGGTTCTGCCTTGGAGCGCACTGCTCCAGAGACGGCAGCGAATTGAAGTCAGCGGCTGTGGCTGTCTCGTTCTTTCTGGAGGCAGTGTTTTGATAAATGTTGATGAGTTTAACTGTAAAACTAAATGACATTTATAGCACGATGTATGCTTTACCTATTGCTTAATTATATCTAATGGTGTTGTGTGTAAAAGGCAGTTACCATTCTGCTTTTGTTGAAAACGACAAGCTAAACCTCAAGGCTGGTGGGGGAGGGATGTGTTTGTACAAAGAGGGCTGCTTAATTGAGAACTAAATACAACCTATTTTTGAAAGGCAACTGCAACTTTAAGAAATGAGTGAGAATGTTCTGGAGGCACTGATGGGAACAGAGGGCATCGAAAGGGGTTTGGGCTGATGACGTTTATGAAGCTGTGGTTTGGTTTTCCTGTGTGGCATATGATTTCTTTCCCTCCCACCTTTGCCTTTGTCCTGGTAGCAAACAGATTCTCTGCCAAAAACAAGGGGTGAGGGATGAGCGTGCATCAGGCAAGCTGCAGCTTTAGAAATGAGCACTGGGTCAGGGCTTGTGCCTTCCCTTCGGCTGGCAGCAGGCAGCGATGTCTTCAGGAGCATCTCTCCTTTCCCTTCTTTTCATGGCTTCAGTCAAAGCAAATCCCACCGATGAAGGAGGGGGGAAAGAAATACAGAGCTCATGGAAGAGGCTGGGGAGGACGGTCACAATCTGCACTGACTGATTAATGCTTCAGGACGTGAGTGTTGGTCTTCTACTAACAGTTATAAATCCGACGGGTGGCAGATCGAGGGCTGATTCCATGGTTTTTCTTCCTCTTCTAGCAAATAATAAATATGGTAACACAGCTCTCAGAATAGCCTTTATCACCAGAAGGAATCAGGACAGTTGGTGTTGCAGGAGACTTCAAACTTACAAATACGTTGCCCTTTAGGCTAGCATTTGTCATTGTGTCTGAGCCAGACCGAGACTAAAGGCTTTTGTAACATACCTTGTTATCCGTTCCAGGAGCGTGAGCTGGGAGGAGCTCTCTTGGATTGGAATGACACTGCTGAGATTGTTTCCCCCTGGGTTTTTTGGGGAGGGAATGTATAACCCTCATGGTTATATGATGCAAAATCCTCACTGCTGGTGCCTGTTGTTCCTTGGCAGAAGAGCTCCATGATCTCTAAAAATTAAAATAAAAGGGGGGTGGCATCACTTCTGTCTATAGTGCAGCAAGTAAATGGTGTCCTTTAAAGCTGTCTCTCAGCCAAAGAATGGGAATTGGCTAGAATACCCCAAGAAAAATACTATATCCCAATATTACCTACTATCTCTGCAAGAAATGGGTTACAGGAACAGATATCAGACATATCTGCTTATTAGAGTAAAATGAAACCCATCACCTGCCTTGAAACAGTGTTCCTGGTTCTTGGAGAATCCCGTTATCCTGAGTAACCCCCACTGACAGCTTTGGGAGTGTGGGTGGTGTGCCTGGAGCTGGTGCTGAGGTGCCCGAGTATGGAGCATCCCTGTGGCAGAGATGGAAATGTGTGAGGCAGCAGTCTGGGAAAACGGAGTATTTCACCCTCTTACCTGCAGCAACCTGCTGCACAACAGGCTCGGGCTCCTGATGGACCAAGTCATGACAGAGAGAGGACGTTCCGTGTGTGTGTGTGAACCTCTGGATTAATCAAGTCTCCCCCCTTTAGATCCAGGCTGTTGTGTCCTTGGTAGCGATGCAGCTGGAAGATAAAATGCAGATACGGGATTCTGTATTAGGGTGACATTAATAATAAATGAGCGTTGATCCTAGACGAGTGTTACTTAAACACGCTGAACGGAGGCAGCAGTCTGCTGGGACCCTCGTGTGTTGTCAGGCTCCTTCTCCCTCGCTGGTGCTGCTTCCGAGCAGTGGAGGGGAGACCAGAGCAGTGGATTTCATGGGGCGGCCTTGATGGGTGGTGATGGCTCAGTATCAGGAGGAACAGGAGTGCGAGGTCCTGCCTTGTGTTTGTCCTGAGGCTGTGCACAGCTTTGCCCTTTGCTGGGCTTCTCCTTGCTCCTCCTCATGCCCCTCAACCTTTTATTGTCTTGGCGATGGACCTGCAACTTCCACAGTAAAAGCAAGAGATGCGCTGCTGCTATTTCTGGCAAGCGCTGCTTCCAGGCAGTTGGTTAAACTGTTTGAGCATCCCTAGATAGATAGATATAAAAAAGTAAAAGGAAAAGCTGCAGTAGCAACATCTTTTATTTAAGAACTGTCCAATGGGTTAAGGAATTAGTTCTAAACCAGGCATGCAGCTTCCCAATCTATCTATGGCAGCAAAATGTGTGAATTGTGCTTTCAGACAGCAGAAGCTCCATTGTGGTGAGCGTGGCTTATAGGATTCCTCTTTCAAAGAATCCAAACCTATTAACTGCAAGTATGATCGTTTTCTGAAAGACTACATTTTGGTGATTGTTATGAATTGCTTTCCATCCCGAGATTTGGTTAGAAAAGTGGAATAAAAACCCAGAGATGTGAGGAACAACAGGCTTTGTGGCAAAACCCAGTACTAATGCTGCGAGCTGTGCCAGGTCCTCCCCCCCAGACAGGAGCCTTGTTTGCTCTGTTCCTCCCAGCCAGCGGCAGATGAGATGGGTATTGATCCTCAGCATCCCCAGTGGTAACCTTTGAAGGGACAGGCAGTGTATGGCCGTGGAATTTTATCTATCAATGTGTGGGTAATAGAAAGACAAGGCTGACGTCTAATCCCAGCACGGGTGGCAGGTCATAAATCTGCGCTGATGTGGTTCCTGGTAGCAGCAGCATCATAAGAGGAGCAGCACGATGGGCCTGGCAGGTCAGGAGATGCTCTGGGCCGAGCAACCTATGGCCAGCAGTGCACAGGGTTTCATAGGAGGGGAAAAGGGGTTTATTCTTAGGGTGAAAAATACTTCCATTTGCTCGTTGCACAGGATGTGGGCTATAACTGGCTTGTTCTCATCAAGAGCGCTGCTTTAGGGCTGTTTCCCAGCGGTTTTCTGCCTCTGTACTGCTTTAGTTGCAGTCCAGTGGAAAGAATTCCCCAATGCCACTTCATCATGCAGAAATTCACAAATGTTTAAAGTAAATACAGCCGCTGGTGTCAGCTCAAGCTGTTGTCATCTTTTATTCTTACTCTTTAAGCCAGAAAAGCCATAAAGGTGGCTGTAGCATTTTTTCCTCCAGGAATTTAATAGCTGTGCACAACTTGCTTGAATTTGCAGTGTATTTTTCTGAAGTGTGTGTGTGTCACAGCGTAAACGTGCTCCCCACAGTAAGGAATTGTCAGCACACCTTTGCATGCTGTCTCATGAGAGCAGTTCAGCACGGAAGTGTGAGCTGTGGCTGGAGAGGAGCCGGGCGCAGCGCTGCAGAAAGGTGCTGAAAGCATTCACACGCTTGCTAAAATATGGACTGGCAAAGAGGGAAGTGGGTCCCTGCGGTGACAAGGGAGATTGGTGAGCCTGTGACAGCGCGCTGGCAGTGGTTGGGTCCGTGCAGACCACGCCAGGCATCTGCTCACATCCCAGGGCTGGTCATCCACAGTGGTGCACAGGTTCTCCACCCAAGGTTTGGTGGCGATGCCATGGGGAAACCAGCCCACTTTTAGCCAAGTCAGGGGTGAACATGTGTGAGGAGAAGCATCTCTCACCGACCTGGCTCCTGGGGACCAGTGGCAGGGCCAGGGTCAGTCATGGTTCTGATGGTAACTTAGAGTGACCCTTTAATCTGGTGCCACCATCTCCTCTTCCATTTCTTCTTCTGAGAAACAATCAACCTTTCACCAAACTGTTCCCTGCTTGGAAAGTGGAAGGCATCATGTGTTGCCAAGGAGCAGTTTCTTCATGGGCGGTGCATTTCCTTAGCCAGCAGCACTACCTGTACTTTCACAGATCCATGGTACTAATGTTTTGGGAATAGTTTCTGTGAATGTTAATTCCACCCACACCTCCTTTCCCTCCTCCCTAAACAGGAACTGATGCTTGTAGCATCATCAAGTGATACCAAAACTGGTACCATCGGCAGCATCCTTTCTCAAAGCAGTTCTACCAAGCCTAGCTGTAGCAGTGAAGAAAGAATAATACACATTAAGTCTGAAAGTAAAGATATTAGTACCAGGTGAGCGTTGCCATGTCAATTTGCTGTCGTCTGCTTCGGAGAGAGAAGCAGAGCTGCAAGATCCCCTTCCCTTGATGTCCCTGGAGCAAGGTCTGCTCCCTGTGTGGCTCCTTGGCCTCAGCAGGGTTCCAACAGGGTTACACATGGGTGTAAGCAGCAGCAGGCTGCCTCTTCTGCTCCCCTTCACCCTGAAGTGCTCAGGATTAATGCGAGTGGATGGCAGCATCCCTGTCTCTGCAGAGTGGGTTTCACTGCGTGGTTTCGTGCGCTGTTCTCCAGCCCTGCTCCATCCCACTGCCGGTGAGGGACCAGCTCACTGCGGCAGCGCTCACCCCGCTGCCAGCCGTGCCCCGCGCTCCCACGTGCATGGTCTGTAGGCAGCCTCGTCTGAAACTGTCATTCCCTTGCCTGTGAAAAGCTGTCATGAAATTAACTCCGCAGGAAGCAATTGCCTTTTCTCCCCAGCACAATTAGTGTGGATTGTCCATTCTTCTCCAAAGTTCAAGTGTGACGACTGCAGCTCTCTGGAAGAGTCTCTGAAGACTTGGAAACCAGATGCTCTGAGCTCCAGCAACTTCTTCCAGCACTGCGTTGTCAATCCTCTCATCCCTCCTTGAAGCAAACGCACAAAGAAATGAAATGGTGATTTGATTTCCTCCTCTTTCTTGCTCTGCAAGGCTCCTGTTATCTGATCACGACAAAAAGTCTCTCTGGCTCCTGAAGTCCTCCCAAACAGGCGGTTCCTGACGTTTCTTTTAGAGGGATGCTATCTTCGTGATGGATGGCGAGAGCGTAGGCACTGCTCGGGGAGAGGAGCATCCAGAAGTAGATGAAGCTCCTGCAGTAGGTGGATCACGAGGCGTTTATAAAACCCGCCTCGTGTTTGTCGCAGCTTGGGCTGGTTATTTAAGCACCACGTTCTTTTTAGGAGCTGGAATTGATGGATGAGTTGTGACATTCAAATTACATTAACTCTGCGGACTGATCACCATGTCGCTTGCTCCTGGAGCACACGAACAAATAGTTTGTGTATCCATGTGGGTTGTTTCCCTTGACTCAATTTATTAAGAGGAATTTTGTTTGAGTCTCTGGGCTTACATGGTTCAGGTACGGTGAGGATTACTCTTCCTTGGAAAGCCTTTGTGCCAGTATCCCGTAGGCTGGATCAGCAGCAGCGCTGCTCGTGCTTCGCTGGAAATGGCAGAAGCGTGCTCACAAGCACGTAGTTTTCATCTATCCCTCTTTCTCCCTGGCTCTTCCCTCGGTCCCAATGTGCTGCAAGTGGAGAAGGAATTGATTTTAAATGTGACCGCTGCGCATGAGCCAAGGTCCCTGGGCTGTGTCCAGCTAAGAGGAACTCATTTGAAACACAATTTACTCGTCGATGTCTGTCGTTGCAGTCTGAAAAGCAGAGACTGTGGTGGTCTGAGGCAGAAAGAGAAGTGGGAAAGTGAATGGCATAGGCTCCAGCCACAGCCGTTCCCAGGGTGCTGTACTTGCTCATTAATGCTGTTACAGACGTTGCATATGTAGGGCAGTTCACCCTGAACCTGGCTTCTTCTGTAGTACTTTCCCCCTCCACTCTCCATAGCAATGCCTTACATTGGAGATCAGGATGATGCAGACTCCAGGTCAGGGCCTGGAGTCTGTCCATTGTGTGTATTGAACGCTGGAGAGGGGATTTGGGCTTAGTATTGGACTTCCCAGCAGGAGACCACTGTCTAACAGACAGACAGAGCACAGGGGCTGTGACAATCCGCTCCCAAGGAATAGATGAACACCTATCCCGTGTAATTCTGTTGGGTTTTTCCCGTTGACTCTGCTTTTGGCCCCCCAAATGCATTGTGAACTGGGAGGTGATTTAAAGTTGGGTTTCAGTAGCAGCTTTCCTTTGCTGCTTTTAATTTCTGCCATTCTCTGTTGGGTCCCTAAACTTCATTTCCTCTCCCCAGTCTTCCCTTTTCTGTCACAACATGTCGTAGTGCTGTGAATGTATCTAATGCTCCTCAAACATGCTGCCAGTAAATATTTACTGAGAAACTCCCTGGAACGTTGACGTGAAGATGGGTCTGGAGTTCTCACTTCATGTTGCCTCTGATTTAATTCAGAGTTTGTACTTGATGCAGGTCACGGCAATACCCTTCTTGTCTTGGTAAGCGGGAGCAGATCGGAATCCAGATCCCCCAAAGCGTTATCATGCACGGTCTGGTGCTCTCAGCCACAGAAGCATATTTAGGTCAGCGGAGCAAGGGGAGCTTTGCAGCCAAGGGCTGGATTAGACGCCCTTTGGTTCAGAACAAATACGCAAAGTCTGCTGGGCTGGTGATGCTGTTGGCTTTGGACCGTGGCTCGGCGTGTCCTTAAGTGCACTTGGCCTGTCGTTGTCCTCAGGGAGATAAATGCCTTCTGGAGAGGGATCCTGATGCCAGCCTGGACAGAGATGCTGGACTTCCAAAGCCATCAGTCAGTGGGCTTAATGTAGCAGCATCCCAGCATGAAAAGCTTCAGTGGCTTGAACTTCAAATAATTTATTTCTAAATTACTTCTACTGTAATTCTTATTAATTCAAATAGGCTTCTAAGCTGATATAAAATTCAGTAAATGCAAGCAACAGTTTAATGAATTGAAAATAGGATTGAGTCTTTTAAAGAAAATGTAAAAAAATATGCTAGCAATAATTGCTGAGATGGAAATCGAATCTTAATAGCTTTGTTAATGATTTGTAGTGAATATTGCGTTTATGAGAACATATCAAGCTGATCCTTGTGCAAGAACCTTGTTTTGAATGGCTTTGATAAAATTATTCCCCAGGAGCAGTTAGTAACATTGACTGTTTGTGCTAGCTCTGCTCTGGAGGTATGGGAGCGCCTGGCGCTGGCTCACATGGACCAGGGCTGCTTGGGCACACCCATGGTGCTCTGGTAGCCAGGCGGGATGTGGCACCGGTGGATCCTCATGGATCGATGGCTTTGTGTCTACACGGTTGGTATATGGGTGATGGGTGCAGGACCCTGAGTGCTGACATGAGGGCTGCGGGGGACATCAGGAGCGCTTTGGTCACTATGTCAGTGTTAAGTTAGGCATACAGTGACCTCTTAGTGTGGTGTCCTGCACTGGTTGTCTTTAATCAGCTTTAAACCCCTTTGGACTTGGTAGGAAATCTTCCACCACACAGGCAGAAAGGTCATTTTGGCAAGTTAAGCACGGTTGTATCCCCCACCTTTGATCAGGAAGGTTATATTAGGTTATATTGGCCAGATAGGTTATATGAGCCAGGTTATATTGCCCAGATGATCTTTGAGGTCCCTTCCAACTTGGTATTCTGTGATTCTGTTACTTGGCAAACTTGCATATTAAAGCGGAAGTGTTGGAGAGCCCTATCTTAAGGGTACTGGTGGTGTCCTCTGGTCCTGCCTCGCCTCTGCCTCCCTCCAGCTTGCTTCCTGGTCTCCACGAGGCTCCCAGTGGTTTGGGGAAAATGGAAATGCAGAGCACTGTTTTCAGATTCCCATCCTCTGCATCCCTTAACACGGGAAGCGAATTTCTCTGCGTGTGTGTGATGTGGTGGCTCGATTCATTAGGAGGAGAGTTTGAGGTGATCACCTGTAAATGATTACACGGCTCCCGCTGCATAATTGCGTCGAATTCTCTTTTTCTTGCCTCTGGACATTAATAGCGCCTACTGATTACACAGAGTGAGTAAAAGCTGGTTCCCCAAAGCCTGTGTGCTCGAGTCAGAGGGTAAAAGCTCCTTAGAGCAAACTGCTCTTTGAGGTAATGTAGCAGAATTCATCCATTGAGAGAGAAGGCAGATTTCTGGCGTTGCTACACACGTGGAACACGTGTATTAGAGCATTGGGGGGTGCGTCGTGTCCAGGAGCCCCACTTGGGCTGCTCCGCTGGACGTCCAGGCTGGGTCTGGCAGAGCAGCCCAAGGGCTGTGCTGCTTTGCCAGGGTGCTGGGTACACCAACAGGACTCACAGACATCATGTCTGATGTTGCTGTTTGTTCTTTGCTCTCTCCTGAAGGCGATGGCCAGAATCTGGTTACAGAAGATGTGACGGTGGTGGAGGGGGACGTCGCCACCATCAGCTGCCGCGTCAAGAACAGCGACGACTCGGTGATTCAGCTCCTGAATCCCAACAGGCAAACCATCTATTTCCGAGATTTCAGACGTAAGTCCCATCTTTCCTTGTTTGATGACAACTTTTCCTGCGCCTTGCTCACACTCGGGAGAAAGCATTTGCCGAGAGCTCGTCCTTTAATGCAATGCTAGACGCTTCGAGTTTAGTCAATTCTTCGGAGGGTAGATGAGACAGGCAATCATAATCTTTCTCCTTAATGGAAACCTTGACGGTCCCCTTTAAAAGTCAGACCGTCTTACTTTGCAATAGGAATTGATTGCAGTAATTCAGGGTGAACGGCAATTGAGTGCCAAATATTTAGCTGACACAAACAAATTGAACAGGGCAACACCGAGACATCGCAGTGTTCTCAGAGGTAATCTGCTGGCTTTGAAGATTGAGGATTTCAAGGCAGTCTGTTGCTGCTTTGTAACCAAACCAGCATCTCCTGTCAGTGGTCAGTGCCCTGTCCAGTGGATGAGGCTGGCTTTGCTTCCTGTGGTGACCATGCCTCAGAGTGCGGTACCTGCAGCGAAACACTCTCAATTACACCAGTGATGGGCAGCTGTTACTGGTCAGGAAACTTTAAACCATGCTTTCCCCAAGCCTTTTCTCTCTGATTATATCCCTAGTCCACTGACAGCAGTCAGAAATGGGGCCGTGTAGAAGTGATTTACACAACCAACATTTTACCTACAGGTCCCTAGGCCATCAGATATCAGCTTATCAGCTGATAAGCACCTGATAAGGTGCTGGGCTTATGTTGATTCCTTGTAATGATCTGGGAACTGAAATATCTCAGAGGGCCAGACTTAAAGGTCAGAAGCAGAATGGACGCTGCCACCAGGAACCCAGGGGATGGGTGTCTCTGCTGGTTTTATATGAAGACCTTTGGCCTTGCTGTGCTGGGAGAGGGGATGCTGCGTCTCTCATCACAGTCACTAAGGCTGTGCTTGCTCCACAGCGCTGAAGGACAGCAGGTTCCAGCTGGTGAACTTCTCCAACAGCGAGCTCCGGGTGTCCCTGACAAATGTCTCCATTTCTGATGAAGGAAGGTACTTCTGCCAGCTCTACACTGATCCCCCCCAGGAAATCTACACCACCATCACAGTGCTCGGTAAGGACCAAATAGAAGCTTGCGGTGAACTTTGGGGTCAGCAGGATGGGGCTGCAGCTCTCTAGTGACACAGCACATCCAGGATTTGAATGCTGAGTGCTCTCCCACTGGAGACCAGCTCAGCCCTTCAGCAGCTCCATGCAGCCTAGGACTTGAACCTGCAGGCACAGGGTTTTTGAGGGCAAGTACCAAACAGGTTGTCTGGTGGCATGCCATCACCCTCACATAGCCTTCCTGCCTTGCAAGGGTCCCTGGCTGCACCCAGAGCCTCTCTTTTCAGGTTGTGTGGTATTTAATGTGATTCTCAGGTCTTCTCTTTCTGTTCACAAGCAGTTTTTGGCTTCAAAGAATGAGCAGAGGTGTAAGCATGAGGTCTTGTGCTCTTCCAAGCCTCTCCTTTTCTTGGGCAGGCCCTTTGGAAAGCTGTGAGGTTCTCCTGCCCTTTGTGGAGTGGGGCTTAATACCAACCTTGGTTTGCAGACAGCCTGCAGGGATTAGTCATTCGTGCTGACACTGCTCTGTAAGAGTATCCAAGTGAATCATTTGGTGTTCCAGACCTGCTGGTGTCCTGGGAGGAATGTCCTCCTCTGCCTTGAGGTTGTTGCTGTAGGGCAAGAGAAGGCACATGTTGTAGGGAGAGGGGAAGGTGAGTTGCCGTGGGTGCATCTCGTGTGGCAGAGCGAGAGAGAAACCAGCCAGAAAGTAAAAGCTGTAGGAAGTGTCTTTCAATAATTATCTGATAGGCAGAGGGAAAATAAATTAACAGGA
>NW_009921691.1:82207-94653 GCF_000696875.1 Nestor notabilis
AACTGTTCAGTTTATAGATGTTGTGTTTTCAGTAATCAGACTACTCTGATCACGTACTGACTCTTCCCTTCCAAAACTTGGGGATTTGAGAGATTACATTTTAATGGCAAATGACAGCAGCTTTGCCCATCTGTGATACTCCTTAAGGGCTGATGTTACGAACGGCCTCGCTGGTGAACCTCCAGCGTGGTGAAGTTCTCGCATCTTTGTCAGTTGATGTATATAGTCAGAGAAACCTCGAGCTCAGCTAATGGAAAGTGATAGCTTCCTATTAATGTTAGCAAAAATTTGTTTCACGTGTGAAAGAACACGAGGTCCCTCATTTGACACCATCAGTTTGCTCATTTGCTTTGAAATCGCTGTTTGCACAGCTGAGGCTGGTGCTGCTGCTCCCCTCCATCCCATCCCATCCCATCCCCAGAATGTGCTCGTGTGCATCGGCCTGAGCTCTCCCCTCTCCTTTGCTCCCCTGCACAGGCAGCTCAGCCCGATGCCGTTACCAGTAATAGCAGCTCGTGCCATTAGAGCTGCTTTTGCAGATTAGCAGCAGCTTTTAAGACTCTATTAATAGGAGAACCTGAATCACAGAGGGTGACTTAATGCAAGATCTCACTCACTGATTAGTTTAAATCTTCCTTCTTTTGTATAATGAGATTTGGTTCTTAGGTTTTTATACGTTGTTTAAATAATGTTTATAAGCAGTTCTACTCTTGCCATTACATTTATCAACATTTTCCAAGTTTCAGTGTGCTTTCTGGTGTTCACAGGCATAGGAAGCTCTCCCCCAGCTCTTCCCTTTAATCACACACACACAAAAATAGTTCGTTGGATTTCATTTCACGACTAACAATGCTAAGAAGGTGTTTGAAATGAGAGTACTTACTGTATTCACCTAGAAGCCAGCACAGTGTGTCTTTCAAGTAGGAGACAAAACACAGTTTCATAGAACCACAGAATGGTTTGGATCGAAGTGACCTTTAAAGTTCATCTAGTACCAACCCCCTGCCACGGGCAGGGACACCTTCTGCTAGGCCAGGTTGCTCCAAGCCCCTGTGTCCAACTTGTCCTTGAACACTGCCAGGGATGGGGCAGCCACAGCTTCTCTGGGCAAAGAGATTTTGCTGGGTTTGGTTTTGATTTTTAAATGTGAATCAAGCTCCAGAATCCAGAGCAAAGTCTGTTTCCTTGCCTTGTACTTCAGTTTGTTTGGAGAAGGACTTGCAGCGCGGCCATCCCTGAGGTCCTTAAGGCAGTGAGTATTGTCCCTTCACCTCCATCAAGTACTCTGGCCAAGCGTTAGTTCACAGAGCAGGCAAGGACAGTGGATGTGCATTGTTAGGAGATGGAGGAGGGACAATTTCTCTTGGCTACAGTTTGTATGGAGAGGTCAGGTACCACCATGCCAAGGATGACACATCTTTCCTGTGTCCTGTACTATCAACTCCCTAATTAGGAGAAGAAATGAGCTGGGGCAGAGGAGTGCTTCTCTGTGTCAAGTACGTGGCTGGTCCTCCTGGGAATCCATTCCCCACCAAAGATCTCGTGGCCATCACTTACAGTGCAAGGTCTGTCAAGGAGTAATGTCAGTGATCTGCATCTTCCAGTGCCAGCACTGCATCTTTCTGTGGAGTCAGTGTTGGAGAGAGCTTCAGCAGCGCTTCCCCCCCTCGCCCATGTGCTTTAATGTCTTCTGTGACACAATATGTAGATTTATTCCTGTTTAATTGGAACATGTGAAGATCTCAAATATGTAGCCTGTTCTGTTCTTGTTAGAGAAAAGCCACAAGTGACTAATTAGTCCATTTGATCATCTGGATGGTATTTATACATATTTGTTCTTCATTAGCTCCAAAACGTGTTAGTCACATTTGAACCGTGCAGTTGCTTAATCATATTGATCAGAGCAAAGTTGAGTTTCCTTTGGAAATTCTGGCGTTTTTCTGAACTGCAACTTTGTGCAATGATCCCTTGATGTTCATTTGTCTTCTGTGTTTTTTTGCCTCGCTACCAGTGCTTTCACAGGGGAAGGAGACTCCTTGTCCCTGCCTGGGCACTTTTAAGCTGGTTGGTCACAGTCTGGGAAATGCTGCAGAGGTTGTTATCTCCTGAAGTTATAGCCTGTTTCTCCATAATACTGGGTGATTTTCATTGCACATAGTCTCCTAGCTTGGTGTTTGGAAGAGTCTTGATCTGTAGGTGCCTGGGGCCAAGGGCAAACCGCCATGCTGAAGGAATGGCGGTAGGATGGAGGTGCCCGTCGCTGGGTGCAGAGCTGGGTTGCTCCTCTCACTGGGTTGGTGTGTCTCTGGTGCGTGGTGCTGTGGTGGATGGGAAGGCAGGGCTGTTCCCAGCGTGGTTAATTCCACCCCGGGCTGGGGCTCGGCAGCTCCTCGAGCCTTTTCAATGAGCTTGATGCTTGCTGGCCTGGTTCCACTCCCCGCGGCTGAGGCTTGAAGCTGAACAGCAGGAGAGAAAAATTGCCTCACGAGGTTAGAGGCACGGTAAGCGATGCACTTCCAAATGTCAGCTCTTGTGTTTCCTCTCCTTGTCAGAAGAAGTCAAGAAATGTGTGCGGAGTCAAGCTGTACCTTGAAATAGCAACACACAGCACCGAGTAGCGCAGAAGCTACAGCTCTTCCCTGGAACGGCGCCTGCCTGGGATTGGGAACAGAAAGTTACAAACTTGATAAGTAATAATTTGCTCCACCACGATGATTGTTAGGTGGAGAGTGGAAGCGCTTACTCTGATTACTGTGAAACTGCCTATCGAAGGATTTGATTGATTGAAAGATCAAGTAAATACCAGTTGCTGCTTTCCTTTAGTCGGTTTTATGGGTTTTCCTGAGGGTTTTTGTCTCGTGTTAGTGATCAGAAAATGGCTTTTCATCAAGCACGTGCTCTGTTGTCTTTCTCATTGCAGTCCCGCCACGCAATCTGGTAATCGATATCCAGAAAGAAATCGCCGTTGAGGGAGAAGAGATTGAGCTGAACTGCACTGCCATGGCCAGCAGACCAGCCACCACCATCAGATGGTTCAAAGGAAACAAGGAGCTCACCGGTAGGTGCATCCTCTCAGTCACTTGCTTTTTCCAGAGCTGACATTTCAGGCAGCTGAAATGATTTAAGTAATGCCGGGGATTTGTTCTCTGTTGCCAGTTTAAAGGGAGAAAATAAAAGGAGAAAGAGTGGAGCGAGCTACTTTGAACGCCAGCTCAGGAACAAAGGAGTGTGTGGGCAGACAGCTTGTTCTCGAATGCAGAAGGGCTGGACTGCATTTGGGGCTCTGCCTACCTGCCAGACGCCAGTAACAGGGCTCTGGAGCCTTTCTATAGCTGGAGGTGACCTTGAGCCGCCCCAAAGCTGTGCGTTGCCTTCTCTTCTGCAGCGGTTTCTGCAGCTTTCTGCCCAGTTTGAGGTGCGGGCGGGATCATCAGCGCTTTGGGCTGTGAGGATTTTCAGTTCACCTTCACATCCAGCTCTGTTGTTTATAGAGTGTTTTCTCTGTGTTCGGTTTGAATATTCATGTGAGATGTGTTTCTCCGACTCCCCGAAGTCTGGTTGCTCCTGGTATTTGCACATTCAAGTCACTGACTCTGATTGCATGTGACGTGCTGTTAGTTTAAGGCTGCATGTAGATGTGAGCTTGGTTGACAACACCTTTGTGCTTTACCCAGTCTGAGATACTGAAGGGTTCTCCAGGCTCGTTACTTCAAATCCTCCCCCTTCTAAGGGCAGGACAAAATCCTCTCTTTAAGTCCAGCACCTGCGAGCATCCGAGCAGGACCCATGCTGGGAGCGTGCTGAAAAAGGTGCAACATAAACCTGTTGCCACATGAAGGGATGTTCCACTGATTCCTAGCACCGGTTGTCACTGGTGGTGGTGCAGATCTTACCTTTCTGGCTTCCTTCCCCATTCTGGTAGGCAGCAGTGCAACAGTAGTGACCCTTCATCTTGTCCTGTCCGGCTTCTTGACTGAGTTTTCTTGTGTTGGCAAGTGAATCCCAGCTTCCCTTTCCCTTTGAAGACTGCTGAGCTGGGTAGTAGCTTCTTGCTCACCCTGCTGATTCTTTGCATTTTTGGTTTTTTACACAGAAGCAGGGAAGTTGAAATACCTGCTTGTGGGTTGTGAATAGCAGGACAGCACGGCTTTGCGGATCAGAAAGCCTTTCTTCTAAACATCATGGGGTGTTGCTTTCTGCATCTGGCCTCTCTTTCACTTCAATATATTATACAGAAGTATTTTGTGTTTAAAAGACCTCTGCTACAGGAGCTACCCTTAATGTTTACACTGAGAATTCTTAAACACAGAGCCACAGATAAGAGTATCTGAAAACAAAGCGGAGGTGCATTGTCAGCAGGTACCTGCTGTGTTCCTTTTCCTCCTGCCTTGTCTGTTGTTCCTCCGTGTCTCCATGTTGTGCCTTACGGCATCCCTCCAGCAGCCAGCCTGGAGCAGCACTTTGCTCCGACCAGCACCACAGTTCCCTCCTTCAGCTGGAGCACCACTGAAACGCTTCCACCCATCGATACCTCTTTTAATGGAGTTAATCTGGTTAATCACTTCTGTAGCTAATTGTTGATTCAGGAGTGGGAGGGATTTGCAGCTCATTGATTTAAGAGTTTGGGGATTTAGGGATGGTGGGAGAGGATCGTTAATCATTGTGGTAATGTAGCATTGACTTCAAATGGCAACAGTCCCCCCCTAACCCTCGGAGCCTGCCGAGTAGGGACGGATCCCTCCCGCCATCACCCACCCTCTGCTCTCTGCCCTCTCCTCCAGGCAAGTCGGAGGTGGAGCAGTGGTCCGACATGTACACAGTGACCAGCCAGCTGCTGCTGAAGGTGGGACGGGAGGACGACGGCGTCCCTGTCATCTGCCTGGTGGACCACCCTGCTGTCAAGGACCTGCAGACGCAGCGCTACCTGGAAGTCATGTGTGAGTAGCAGCACTTTTCATTCTCTTAACGTATCAAATCCCTCTACTTCAGAGTTCAGGAACTACTCTGAAGGGAAAATGACAGCATTGATGGGGTTCTATAGTGTTACTCAGAATGCTGGGTACCACTTCAGGGGCTAAGCCACGGCTTCTCCTGGCCTGTCTGCAGTACGATAAATACATACCTTTATGCTCTTAAGAAATAACTTTCTGTCCATAGACTCTGCACTGTCAAAGGTTCCTGGCTGGGCTTTATACTTGTCAGAACAGATTAAACCTGAGTATTTTTCTCTTAGCAACCTACCTATCTCTTTGAAAAACGCTTCTCTACTGCCACATCAAAGTGACTGGTCACCATTGGGAGTTCACTGGCAAAAACTCGGTTCTGTGCAAAAGAAACTCAGTGTTGTGCCCTGCAAACACACAGCCCCAGCTGGTTTTTTAAGGCAGAGGAACATGGTGTATGTGGAATCTGCAGTAATGCTGCTGATGAAGGCCAGCCTGTTTTCTATAACGCTTCTAACGTGCCTGCTGTTAATAACACATCTCACTTTGTTTAGGAACTGTGCTGCTGTATATGACATTAACAAGGTTTAGGAGCAGGTGCCTGGGAGTGCTGCTGGTCCCAAATGCAGCCGTGCCCTGGTGCAGCTGCTGGGGGGGATGAAGGAGGGAGACGCTGCATTGTCTGAGCAGAAAACAGTTCCCAAAGCACAGTCAGAGAGTCCTCACAAAGCTGGGGAGCTGGGGCCTACAGGGGGCTTGTTTGTGGAGGCTCACTTCAACTGGAACATCACTTCAGAAGAAGAGGAGGATGTTTTGTATTAATTTATTTCATCTGCTTCATTATGTAGTTTCATTATGAACATCTTGGTTACAATTCTCATATCTCTGAAACTAGCGGGAAGTAATGTTCCTGTAATGAGGAAAACAGAAATGATCAGATACCACCTAAATTGGCAGATACGAGATTTCTTGCGACCGAGCTAATGTGTAATTCATTTATGCAAACTTAATGTCCATTAACATTTCTTGTAGAGCTCCATTAGCTTTAATAATACATTAGCACCTTTGTGAGGCTTGATCAAATACTTAACGGGGGGGAAAAAAAATCCCATCTCCCCTGTCTATGCAGAGGTATTGAAACGTTGCTGGGTTCTTCCTCTTGTTTGAGAGGACATCAGCTCACCTTTAAGCTTCCTTTCAGAAATTCCTCTGGAATACTGATTGTCTGATGGGATAGGAGATGGCTGCTGTCCTTTTTCTGCGAAAACATTAACATTTTTTCCTCTCTTCCTCAGATAAATCCTTTCTGACTACTTTTGTCTGCAGCCTTTACAGGGTTCCCCATGCTGTGAAGGTGAAGCACACATGAACTGCAGTTAGTTGGATGTCCTACAGGACACATGCTGACTCCAGTGAACACACTGGAGGCTGCGCTCGCACCCAGTGCCCAAGTTTCTGCCCTTAGCACTGATTTTAGTGTTCTTGTGTGTCATTCTGGAGCCGTTTGTTGGACCAGAGCTAGCACAGAGCCTCCTCAGAGGGGAGCGGGGATGAGCAGGAGAAGGGCTTTCAGACTGGTTTCTGTTTATGTTCTAGTCTGCATTAAACTCTGAGCTTGTTAATAGTGATTATGGTGATATATTGGGGACCTGACCCACACTAGTCCGGTCAGTTCCTGCAGTGGGCAGCAGCAGATGGCTTGAGAGGAGAGCACGGGCAGAAGAACATGTTGTGCATCATAACCTGGCGGCTCCCAGCAGGTAGCAGCTTTGGGACTCCTTGTGCTGGACGGCATCCAGACATTTGCATTTAGTGCCTGCTGCTGGGCCTGAGATCCGGGTGGGAGAGGCTGTTGCAGAGCAAACTTCATCCTTGAGCTGTTCCCCTTCACGCTGATGGTGTGTTGGGCAGGAGGAAGATCCTGTTGCTTTCACTGAGAGGCATCTCCATCAGTGCTGCTGCGGACATGTGCTTCCCTCTTGAGGAGATGAGGCGCCTACAGTGAGGCCTAATTTTGATATGTTCTTGATGGCTTTTTAGGGATGGGCTTTGCATTTGGAGCAAAGGACTCCTGCAGCTGCTGGTGGTTCAGTTCCCCTGGGCACGAGGTGGAGAGGCCTCGCTCCAGACCCCTTAGCTTTGCTGCTCCTTCAGTCCTTGCTCTTCCATCCTCTCTCTGTAAGTCCTGCCCATTCCCTCCAAGGGCACAGCAGATCCGCCTCCTCGGGACATCATCAGGGCACAGGAAAATGTTTTTCTCAGCAGACGTTGTATTTCTCTGCACTTAATGTATCCAACTGGAGCATGAAATGTGTTGGGGAAGGACAGGAGCATGATGGATGGAGCCTTCTCGGGTAATGAGGTATTTTTTGACTAAATTTCAGAGCACAGGGAGGTTTTTTCTAAGATGCAGCTCAGAAGTTGTGGGTTGGTTGTGTTGTTTTTCAAGGAAACACCAGGCAGGAATCTGCTCGCAGCAGCGTGTGCTGGGAGGAAAGTCTGTTCTGCTGCGCTCAGCAAAATTGGCTCGTGATCAGTATTAACTTGTCCTACTCCTGGAGTAAGCTATTTGTTACATATGTAATGTGGCACAGCCTGGCCCTTTGTGAAGGTGAGCGATAAATGTTTCCGTGTGCATGTAGGGGATGCTCTTGAAAAGAAATCTGTGCAAACAAGCACTGTGCAATACGTACGAGAGGCTCCTGGTGATGCCTCCCAAAGCAAACAGAGTTTGATCAATGGTGAGAACATCCAGGAGAACATTCCGTGTGTGATTAACAGCACACAGGGAACCCAGGGCAGCAGCCGCCACAGTGCGCTGCCCAGTCCAGGTTTGGGAAGAGCCCCCGATTCCAGCTGGAGCTGCTTTCCCTGTGGGATTCTGATCTGCCGGTGAGGGATGGAAGAGCAGCGCGTTGAGTGTAATTTTAGAAAGGAAATGAAGCAACAAAACGCATTAAAATATCATTAAGGAATGGAATGGAACCAGATATTCTCGGAGACATTTAAGTTCAGCCTTTGTGGCGCTTATCTCATTTCATGAGGCTGGAAGCAGAAGTGTCGGGGTCCTGATGTGGCGTTTTCTGTGCATTGCTTTATTTTTTGCCTTTCTGAAGTTATAATTAATTGCTCATTCATTCTTTATAACATCTGCACGTGTCCTGTTAAATAACGCACCGATGGAATCTGTTACAGCCTCTGCTGTTAGGAAGGAAGGATTTTTTGTGCCAAATTATGTTAAAAATGGGCCATATATATGTATGTGTGCTGCTGCATCTCCAGCAAACCTTACGTTTGTTGCATACAAGTATTAGTTGCATACTATGCAGCGAAGTGATTAACATCAGTGCAATTTATCATCTGGAGATTTCTAAAAAGGAATAAATGAGTTGTTTTGTTCAGTGAGGTGCTGACCCCTTCAGAAACTTTGATTTAAAGCTTTTTTTTTTTTCCCTTCCTTCTAGTGCATATGAGAAGTGCCACAATCAGCCAGGTGTTGTTTGATTTTCTGGGGCATTAGCCACTCTTGTTTGTGACATTTCCCAGTTGGGTGCTCATTTGCAAGCTCATTAATAAGGTTTTCTCGGAGTGGTGGTGTTGGGGGCAAGGAGCTCGTGCTATGGGCTGGACTCTGCCTTTTGTGGATGTTAGGCAGCAGCACGCACTTAAATACTGAAGAGGGAGGTGTTTGTAGCCAGGACGCCTGCCTGGCCTTGGCTTCCCTTTTCCTGCTGCAGGCTGAGTGGTCTTTGCAAGGCTCTTCCAGACGAGTTGTGAGCTGCTGGTCCTACACTTACTTGTTATTGCAAGCACAGGAGCTATTTATTTACGAGGCTTGTGCCTTTTGGCTGAAAACCAGCCACTCAGACTCATGTCCTTGCGAAAGGTGAGGAGAAGATTCAGGCTTGCCAGGTCTGGGCTGCCTCTGATGCAGGCTTCATTTCCTGATAAGCAGTCCTGTGTGATTTCAGAACAGAGGGGACAGTTGTATTTAACCCATGTATAAACGTTTGCTTGGCCTTCTAATAGTGAGGGACACACTCCTCCTGCCCTTCTCCTGGCAGTCACCGTGGAACCTGCCAGAAGTCAGGGTCTGCATAGTTTGGGGCACAGAACAAAGCAGAGGTGAGGAGCTGGGTTAAGTAGCACCCATTGGCAGACAAAGTATTATCTGGGGGGTTCTGAAGCTGAAGTGACCTAAAGTGGGCAGAAACCCGCAGGATCTTTCTCCTGAGGATGCCATCTGTCATTGGTTTTGCCGAGATACGCACATCAGGAATTAATGCAGTAATCATAAAAAGGGTTTTACACCTTGGATGCAGTACCTGATGCCACAGTGCAGGCAGGAGCGTTTTCAGCTGGGTTGCTGAAGGAATGCATTTGATGCTTCTCTCTGTTGGCAAACACTGGCATTGCAGGAGACACCGAGCCATGCGCTGCAGACCCGCTGCGGGGCACCTTCATCTGCTCATGTCTGCCGAGAAGAGACCAGCCAGCTACAGTCTGTGCAGTTTGCTTAATGTCCTGGACAGCCCTTCTTGCTGCGTGTTTGCTCTGCTGAGCATCCATAAGCACTTGAACCCGCTCCTGCTTTGGGGAGGAGCTCGGGGACCGCCATCCTCCTTTCCAGAGCTTGTCTTCCCCATCCTTTTCCTTCTCCATCTGTGTTTTCTTACAGTTTCCCCCCAGAGCAGCACATGAGGCTGTCAACTGTCTTCTGAGCTCAGCTGGGAGCACATCAGCTGGGGAGGGTGGACTAGTTCCTTGCAGGTTGGTGAGAGTTAGGAGTCACCTGGGCTTCGGAAAAGAAGTAATGCTTCCCAGAATGTTTTCACCGACTGTTCCAGTGTGGGTTTGGGTTCAGGGTGGACAGATTGCTGCATTGTAGGAGCCGTATTGCTTGCACGGAGATTGCTGGAGGAGCGGGATCTGCTGCGGTGCGATGATTCAATGCTGGTAGGGTTGGCACAGCCCCAAGGAACACGTACGTGGAGTGCAGTGCAGGTTTTCTATGGCAGTGTCTGGTGGCTCTTGTGCACAGTGAAATTAGTGGATGCAACCACAGAGTTGAATTTATTGCATGTAGTTTCCTCATTATGCACATTGTGTTTGTATTTCATGGGAGAGGCACAAGGGTGAGAACGTAACCATCTTCCATGTGCTTCCTTGCCTTTCCCAAGAAAACCAGACCTCTAGTCAAGTCCATGGTTGTACTCCCAGATAAAGTCATGCATCCTGGTTCTCGGCATCTCTGCTGTCTGTGGCATCCAGAGTTCAGCCACGGGGCAGGTGGACAGTGAAATCCATGTGCTGCCACCTCTGGAGCGCTCCCCATGCACCTCCAGGAGCTTTGGAAGTTCCAACAGCCACTTGGGAAGAGGCACTTGAGGGACAGCGGGAAGCTTGCCCACGGCTTGATGGACCCAGCCAGAGCATCGTGGTACCCTGGGCACACGAGGAGGTCGGGCTGGTGCTGTGCTTTGAGGCAGTGATCGTGCCTGCTTCGGAGATCGTAGGTTGGCCTGATGAAAGGGCACGGGTAGGAATAATAGGCTTAGGTGTTTGTAAGGCACCGAACTTGGTGCAGGGTTTTATCTTGGCTGATTAATGCCATCTAAGCGTTATCAATGGAGCACACATTTAAATGGATTATGGAATTGCTAACTGGCACATCTCAAAGGAAAGTCCTTAGGGAGTAATCAGCAAATGATGGTATTTTTAGAGCAAAAGCACCGGCCCGAGTGCTCGTCCTGATGCTGTTCAGTGCTCTCAAGAAGTCACCGCTAATAATCTCTGCTGATGGCGCAAAAGCTGGGTGAGGAGCTGATAAGAGTAAGGATGGGGACAAATACAGGAGAACTGGAGAGTTCTGTTGACTTCCAAACCATGGAGCTTTAAAGCTGGGGAACACCAGTATGGGCAGCCCGGGGTGGACGCTGGAATCGGAGGGGAGGTGTGCTCTCCTGCTTTGGCCATGGCCTCCCTCTGTCTGAGCAATCAGCACGACCCATCAGTTGGGGGAGTCTTCAGCATCTCCAGAAATGAGAGCAGAGGTGCTGGGACAAGGAGCAGGGCAAGGAATGGGGTGTATGGTCCCGTTGGGAAGGCTGCAGCTCCCACGCCAGCAGGCACACAGGGCGCCTGCTGTAAAAGAAATCTCATCAAACGCAGAATGGGTTTGTAATAAGTTTTTCAAATTGGTTGCTGCTACAGCGTAACCTTTAGACTACTGGTATTTAACCTTGTATATCACTCTTAGCTTTTGAATGAATTGAGCTTAATAAAGGTGCCTTATTAAATTACCAGGCTGGTTTTTTAAGCCGCTGGAAATAGGCATACGAGGAAATAGCTTCAGGTTGTTAGATCTAATTGCCTGCCAGTGGTGTATGTAGCGGCCTGGATGCATAGATGCAAGTGCTTGTTTTTATGGAGTAATCCAGTGGTATGATAATATGAAGCTCCAAGTCAAGGATCTTGGGCTGCTGAAATGAACCTGGGGGTAAAACCTCTGCTTCTTGCTTGGAGTCCTCGGTCGCCATCCAAGGTAGTCCTTGCCCAGCTCATGCAGCCACAGAGGCCACCACTTGAACATGGTCTTCTTAAAGTGGTTAACAGGCAGCAAACTGCGTGTCCAGGCTTTGAAACCATCGTGGCTTTGCTGGCAGAGGCTGTTAAATGTCACAGTCTCGTGTAGGAGCTGAGCTGGGGATCCCACGGTGCTTGGCATTTCGCAAAGCTTCACTAACAGAGTCCATCAGCTGAAGAAAATAGACTGGCTTTGTCCAAGGCGGGTGCTCAGCCTTTCCAGTAGAACTGAGGATTATCTAAAGGCGTGTTCTTAAAGCAGAAAAAGACACCACCATCACCCTGATTCTTGGTGGAAGCAAGTGGAGGGTTTTTTGTATACCCAGAGCCTAATTAAAAGGTCGGCTTTCCTGAGTGACCAGCCATCCTTCTGCATCCTTCAGGCTTGGGAAACGCTTGCATGGTGCCTGCTGTCATCACCGGTGCACTGGCGAGTCCCGCGCAGGAGTGATGCTCGCCGTGAATAGCTCTATGGGATCACTCTTGTTGCCCTGAGTGCACTCATGGGTGTTGATAAAGCCCCGAGTTCCCTTGCAGGTGGCACTTCTGCGGTGTCCAGACCAACATGGTGGGGTTGCTGTGCTGTTTTGCTTAATGAAGGCTGGAGAGCTGACGTGGCCAGGCTCACCTACCCCCTGCACTCAGGATTGCTCGTTCCAGTGCAGCATGCAGCGTATTCCCAGTTCAGCAAGCCTTCAGCATATCCCTCTTGTTTTCCATCAGGAATTGTCAGCTGGTGAGCAGCTCATTAGAAATAGTGGAATTTATCTAAAGCAAGCGGGATGGGAGCAGCAGGGGAGGCAAGCTGCGGAAGGCGTCGCGCAGAGCATCCTCGGCGCAGGGTGCCATCGTCTTTGTGTGCCCATGGAAATCAGGCGGGGAAGGTTTTCTGTTCTCTCTACAGCACCGAGCACAATA
>NW_009921691.1:94684-97088 GCF_000696875.1 Nestor notabilis
ATGGGCTCGCAGGTACTGCTGCAAAGCAAGTAATAAATAGCGAGCAGATGGCTGGGGGGTGGGAATTGTGAGCCGGAGTGTCGAGCCTGGGCACCGCGTCTAAGATGCTGCTTGTGCTTCGCTTGCTGCATAATCCTTCGTTTACGTCGTCTTCCTGGGTCTGTGGGTTGTGTGAGCGCTCGTGGCTGAAACCCACTTCCACCTCTACTTGGCACATGCAGAGTGTGGTTTGTGGCACGCTGAAGGGATCATGCTCTCAGTGGAACAGGGGCTCTGCACCCCGGATGTGTGACACCCCAACGCAGCATGATCCCGCTTCCAGCCTGCAGAGACACCGTGTTCCATAGCATCTGCATTGGGATTAGTTCATAAAGTGTTTCTGGTGTAGTCATCTCAGGAGGGGATTTACTCATGTAGCTTATTCCATTACTGGAAATTATGAGAGTTTAAATTGGTTAAATCCTGACACGGGGTTTTTTTTCTAATCTCTATTATTCCATAGGAAGCATGTTAATGAGTTAAACACAGTTAATAAAATGCAGCAAGCCAGTGGTTTTGGTAGCAGTTACTCTCAAAGGAGATAGAAACATTTAAATGGCTTCAGCCTTTATGCATACTGATTTTTTGCCTCTCTTTGTTCCTTACAGTTGAGTAAATTCCTGAAAAATGTATATGGCTTAATGGCAGTTGTAGCATTGAATTGATTTCTCGCGCTGATAACGTTTTAGCTACAGCTTAGATTGAGTTTTTAATCTGTGTTTCAGTTGCAGGAGATAATGAATTTTTTAATTGTGGACTCCAGCTCTGTGATATGGCTGTTTTTTTCCTCCTGCAGGGTCTTACCAAAGAGTTTCTGAGATGGCTCCATAACTATCAACGCATTAATGGTCTGTGTTTGGTTTAGGATTTAGAAGAGCTTCGTTTGGACCAAATAAACCCTTTTGTTGCTGAAAGAGCAGCAGCAGTGGCTGTGACTTCTTTTTGTATTTCTAACAAGCATCTCCCGTAAGGCCCAGCATATTAATGTGTGCGGATGCCAAGTGTTGTACAGTAATACAGGGTACACAGTAAAACCTGTCAATTCCAAGCACCGCGGATACCTCTGGTTCACCTCAGCGGGAAGGCAAATGAGTTCCTTTTAGCTTGGGCGAGTTCACAGATGGACTCTGGCACAGCAAGCTGCATTTCCCAGGAAGCGTGGTGCTCTGGTCGGTGCGGGAAGCGCCGCCAGATCCCCCTTTTTCCTGCTGCCAGCCAAGAGGAGAGCGGCTCCGGCTGCGCGCGGATGCGACCCGGCTTGACGCGGTGGTGGCTCACGGAGGGCTGTTTTCTGTCCTGCAGATAAGCCTCAAGTGCGGGTCTCGCAGAACTACCCGGTGCAAGGCCTCACAAGAGAAGGGGAGCCGCTCGAACTGACCTGCGCAGCCTTTGGAAAACCACAGTAAGTTGAGCATTCCCCAGGACGGGCAGGTTGTGGTGGGGCCATGCTGTGCTGCAGGACCACGTGGATGCTGCGTGGCCTCTGCTGCTGTTGCAGACACCCAACGTGCCGCTCTCTGCTGCAAAGATAACGTCACAGTGCAAAAGAGAGAGGTGCTTTCTGCACCTGAGCACCTGCTGCTCCATTTGGATTTGCTTTATTGCTACGTAACCAGTGGCTGAGGGATTTCCACTGGGAGAGCCCTTTCTGGCGACTCATGGCCACCACACAGCGAGCGCCTGGGTGCAGAATGAAGCGCCCTGCAGCTGTGTGCCTCTTCCCCAGGGAATGGCTTGAGTGGCAATCACTTGCACTTGACCTGCAAGAGCCAGGCCAGGGGCCTGCGTATCGCATCCCAGTGAGGTGCGGGTACGCAGGAGTCAGGCTGGCACCAAAGCACTGAGCACTGGTAAAAGTGGAATGGATCCCAAGGTAAGGCAGTCTGTCTTTCTGCTTCTGTTGACTGTGGGATGATCTTCCTCCCTTCTGGTGCCTGGTGTGGTTTTTAGGAAATGCAGGTTTTATCCTTTCTCCTCCTCTTGCCATGCCCTTGAGGCTTTCTTGCATAGTTGAAGAAGTTCATGCATCAGGACATCCCTGGCAAGGCAGGGTAGATTTTCTTCCACACTTCCATTGCTGTTGTAATTTAAGTTTTGTCGACTTTATTTTTTTAAGAATACTTTCTCTTCCACTTGGATTTATGGCTGTCAAGTATTTACTATCCTGTTTTATTTCTGTCATGTCCATGAGATTCCTGCCAACACACCTGAAGTCTGTCAGCGTCTCCTTGGTAGCGTGCCCAGGGCGGGAGTCCCAGGAGGGGTAGTGGCACACGAGCCATGGGGAGTGATGGTGCTGCTGCTGCGGGCAGGGGCAGGCAGGGTGCAGCGAGGGGGCCATGGTGCTGCCTCCCCTCCCAGGACA
>NW_009921691.1:97105-165243 GCF_000696875.1 Nestor notabilis
GTGTCTTCTGTCCGGCATGAGGCTGGTTCCTGCCCCGTACATTAGAGACTGGCACGTCCCCTGCTGAATTCTGCTTTAATACCCGGTCTCTGCTTGGAGCCCGTCAAAGGCCCTTTGCACACCTCATCCCTGGGCAGCTGCAGTTCCTCCCGTTTGCTGTCATCTGGGAATTTAATGGATAGGCTGCTTTACTTTTTTTCCTTGCAGGCTGTGGGTAAGACACACACACACGTTAAGTAAGACAGACACGTCTCCCCAGCAGCACACGGCTTAATGTTACGGTGGTGCCAGTAATGTGCTGTAGGTCGCTTCACCTGGGTCTCTCAAAGCATAGGAAAATGCACACTCCGCTAATGGGCAGTGTTTGGTTCTGGGATTTTGAGACAGAGATTTCATAAACTCCTTCACGGAGGTTTAAGGTGAAGAGGGATGTTTCTCTGTCGTTTCTCTGTCATTTCTCTGCAAGATCGGGCAATGAAAACATTGGGGGAGGGAAGCTCAGGAGAACCAGAGACCAGAGAGTAGGAATTTCCGTACTGGTATTAACACAGGTTTCTTGTGAAGTTAGACACGACTCTACTGCTGCCCCAAGACAAAAGTGGGAGGACAGTGAAAGGACACTGTTAGGAGACCCAGGGTGAGAGACATCCCCAAGAAGCTGGCTGCTGTGTCATGCACACAGCATGGGAAACCTGGGGACTCTAAATCACAAATGGCCTTTTGAAGCCCGTAGCCAGGAGCACTAAAGCCCTTTCCACTATATGGAAGTTAAGCCACATTTCCAATTGCTCAAGAGCTGCTGCTGCCCATGCGGCAGCGATGAGGGGAGCACCCAGCCCCTGTGCAGAGCAGACCTCAGCTTCACAGCAGGCAGCCGGTACCCAGCTGGTGTTGTTCAGTGCTGTGTCCATCCCAGAACATCCTGGTTCTGCCACGCGCTGCCCGGATGGGCACGTAGAGCGCCCTGTGGGTGCTCAGATCATCCACAGCCTCACAGGTTTCAGGTTTGCTGAACAAGCGAATGATTAACCACTAATGAACTTTCTTCCTGCTTGCATTAGTGTTTTCAGAAAATTTAAGGTCTGGATACAGTTTCCTGTTGGGTTAAAATAAATTTAAATTGAGGAAGCCCGACAGCATCGGGGCATGAGTAGTGAAAAAAAGTATGTGTTATTTCTTTACAGTTTTTCTTGGTTTGGGCTTTCTGTCTGTGGATGAACTATTGAAGATGCCATCTTTACCATAGGAAAATAGTAATGTGCTTGTTTCTTTCTCTCCCTCCTCTGTAGGCCTACGGACATGAGGTGGTTAAGAGTAGATGATGAGATGCCTCAACACGTTGTAGTGTCTGGTTCAAACCTTCTCATTAGTAACCTAAACAAAACAGATAATGGTACATACCGCTGTGAGGCTTCCAACGCGGTGGGGAAATCACATGCGGATTACATGCTGTTTGTATACGGTACGTGAGAAAACCACCGTTCTTCTAGACTCATTTCCACATAATTGCAACATACCTGCTCTGAAAGCTTTGACAAAGTTAACTTTTGGCTTAATGCAAGATTTACAGACGGCTCCTGACACACCTGCGTTGTACCGGGCTGGGGCCGGGGCTGGCAAACCCTTCCTTTGCTTCTGTAACTCTCGGGTCGGGAGCAGAGCCTATTCCAGTGTCCAGTGCGCTCCTTCCTCTGGAGCCGGGCTCGCCATGGCACTTGGTGCTTCCAGGGAAGCCAAAGGAAAATCCAGAGCAGGGGCATGGGGAGAACTGGGAAGTTCTCTGGCCTGACAGTTCCCCTAGGACTTCTCTGATAACTCCTTTTCCTTTTGTAATGCCTTCTCCTGTGTCTTCAGCAGTGGTCTGGGAGGGGAGGTGGTGTCCAGGGCTTTCATTAGGAAGTTGAATTGCCGAAGGCTCAGCCAGAGTCCCCAGATAATTACAAACCAGTAAATAAACTGGAAGAATGAGATGCCCTAAGCCTGTGTGTGGCGGCCGAGCAGACACTAAACCGTGCCTCGGCATCTCTTTAAAGTGCTGTTAAGTACCTGCTTTAATTCTTCAGTCCTTCTGCATTATTTTGCCGTTGCTTTAGACCTTGTGCTCCTGTCACCAGGCGCTGCATATAATGAAGATTCAGTAGCACTTGGAGAGTGATCCCCCTGTTTAATTGTGAGCAATTCCCTTGGGCTGCATATTTAAACTTTATTGGTTAAGAGTGGTGGTTGTGTGCCTGGGCTAAGCTCGCGGTGGGTGTTGCACTTGAGGTCTTTTCCAACCCAAACGGTTGTATGGTTCTACTCAGATGGGACAGGAACTTGCTTTGGTTTGAAGTTCAGGCCATGTAATAGCAGCTTGAAGCTCTTCGGTCCAAATTCTGTTGTTCTTGCTCCAATCTAGATAAATAGTCAAGGACCTCACGTTGCCTGTCTAAACGCCACTTGTATGTGAGTGATTTTTAAGCCCAGTCCTAGAAACTCGCTTAAAGGCTGAAGGTAGCACCAAAGCTACAGCTTTGGGCTGAAACTGAACTCATCTGCCACCTCACACGAGTAGTGTCTGTAGGTCCAGTTCACAAAATGAAGTCGCATATGCATTTATGATGGAATAATTTGTGTGCTCATGGTATTAAAAAATACCTTGTTTACATCGGTGTTTAAAGAAACACTAATGTTGCAGAGAATAAAGAAGTTGGAGTAGGACACGGGCAGTTCCGCAGGAGATGGAAACCAGGGAGAGCTACTGCTGTAAAGCTGTTGGAGACGAGGTGCTTTCATTCCTCGTAGAGTTTATGTACCTTTTTCAGCCCAGGCGAGTGCTGGATGAACCCTCTCCAGTATTAGTGACCTGGGATTTAGGGCTCACAGAAACAGTCACACTGTTAATTCTGTGTTTCAGATGTGGGTGAGAACTAGACTGTACAGGACTCGCGCAGTGCGGCTCCCTCCAGATTAAATCCATGGGAGGAGACCTGGGACAGTGTTGTTTTAAAGGATGTGCAGGGCCCCAGGGATATGAACCTGCGGACTGTATTTGGGGTGTTTTGGCCACGTAGGGGAGCGCTTTTTGGGTTCGGTTTGGCAGTGGGAGCATTTCCATCTCCAGCCCTCGGCTCCTTCCCCACTACAATGCCATATTGCAGCAGCACTGGGGTCTGTGTCCTCCCAGACACACCTCCGTAGGTATAGTGTGGATGTTGGGGGGGATGTACCTCACTCCCCATCTGGCAGGGCTGGTTCTTGCCAGCACAGAGCTCCCCACATCCCGTTAACTTGGGAACCAGGGGGACAATGGGCACAGTCCCTCCGCACCCAGGGGCTGTACAGGGGTAGCAATAGCCACAGCAGAGCTGTGCTCCAGCATGTCTCCACAAGAAGCAGTTAAATGGTTTTCCACATGGATGGCTTCAGCAGGCCAGGCTTGTGGAATAACCACTGCCAAGCTGTGCTGAAGGCACACATGGGGCAGGGGTGCCCAATCACACTGACACACCAAACCATGTCTGGTTTTAGAGCTTGTTTCATGCTTTTCCTCCCCTTGGGAGTGGGAAGACACATTTGCTAGAACCTTCTACCACAATCAGCAACCTTCTTTTGGTTTTATTTTATAGAGGAAGATTTTATGCAGGTCGATCTCTGCATAGCATCATCCTGTGCAGTGTGGTGAAAGGCCAGGGACTTTATGCCCCTGGTTCTGCTGTTTCCGTCTCCACCACTCCTAGGGTTTGCATTACGAGCAAGGAAGAAGTTCCCTGTCCTAAGTACAGGGACTGGGATGCTTTGGACATAGGGAAAGGGTAACAGCTGCTCCTAATACAGCCGTAAACAAGCGCTCTACAGCGAAGTGAATTCTGAGGTTTCTTAACTTTGGGGAAGTTGTATGGAGTATAAGAAAGGGGCAGCATATAATTAAAGTTCATATGTCTTAATTAGGGAATCTGAGAGAGCTCGCTTGGAGATAAAAGAGTAGCAGATGTGTTAGTGATGAGAAGTTGACGTGCTATAGAGGAGACATAAAATCAAAAGCCCATGAAATGTTTCATGCTCTATTTTGGCGAATGAATCCGTAGTTCAAAGCCTCCCCAATGCTTAACACATTCATTTTGATCACCTGGGCATTGATACGTATTATTCTCTGACATCTTCTCATATCTACCTGCTCCTGCCCAGTACTTGTGAGGAGGATGTGCCCCTGTACGTAACGCAAGCGCTGTGAGAAGCGGCAGTGTTGGAGCATCTGCAGGCCAGGCATGTCTGGGACACAGTGATCACTCACAAAGGGAATTGTCCCTGTAGCCGTGTTCCTCAGTAACGATGCCCCAGTAGCCAAACCAAGAGCATTCAGCTGAAATTGTCAGCAAACGTTGGCTTTTTGGAATTAAAAGATCTCAGTAAAGTTCTTCATACCTTGGAACTGATACTAAGGAAGGACGTTCTCATTCCTGTGTATTTATGACTACCACTGAAGTTAGTTTTCGACATCCTGCTGACGTGCATTCCTAGAAGAGGGACATCAGTGGCCCTGGGAAGGAGGGGACATGTTCTCATGGGCTGTCAGCATTTAGCCTTCAGGCGCAGCAGGTCCCCTCACACAAACCTCCTACCTGGGTTTTCAAATGTATACGTAGAAACTCAACCAAGTCCCCCTGTGTCTCTGCGTGTACCTGTGAACTGTTCTTTGTGTTGTGGAAAGCGTGCAGTTTATTTTCCTTATGCCTCTCCCATCCCATTTCTGTCTCTCTCTCATTGACTAATTTATGCTGGGCTTTATTTGTTCTTTTAATTTGTTTTTTAGCGCTGTGGAAGGCAAGAGGGGGGAGGGTTTCTGGGGCCAGGCTCTCCAGCTCAGCACATCCTTTGCTGTGGTGGAGCTCGTGGCCGTGCCCTGCTGTGGGCTCTGGCCCCCAGCTCTTGGAGGAGGAAAGCAGGAAAGGTCCCCCCAGGCCGCGCTGCTTCTTTGCGTCCTTGGTTTTCTCTGCTCACGATTGACCGCTGTTGTGTTCTGCTTGGGTTTTCTTAATTTGCTTTTTTTTTATTATTTTTCCTTTTTATATTTTATCCAGATCCCCCCACAACTATCCCTCCTCCCACAACAACCACCACCACTACCACCACCATCCCTACCACCATCACAGGTACGGTACCTTCATAACCATTGGAAATGTCCTGAATGTTTATTGTCTTTTGTGTATATAAGCCGAGCATGAAGCCTGGGGAAAAAACAACAAACAGATCACTTGCATTTTACCTTTTTCTCTGCAAACACCCCTCCAAGCCCTGGTGGGGCAGTTCAGGAGTTGGACGGTCCCTGCTGCAGGGGGTTGTGACAGGCGGGGATTGCTGTGGCAGGACAAGCTGTTCATGAGGTTACTGGTGGCTGGTGCTGGGTGCTGTCAGATGAAGGATGCAAACAGCCGGAGAGCTCAGTTAATCCAGGCCGTTGTCTCAGCCTCACCCCCGTCACTGTCACAAAAAATGGAAGCAGAAAGTTGGGTCTTGAGTAATTTAATTCTCCTGGTGTGACTCGAGATGCTTTTTCTCATGTCTCAGTGTTCAGTCTCTCTCTGTGATAAGGCCTTTGCCTCGCTCTCGCAGAAAACGGAACTCCACCGGTCAGTTTAGACTCAGTCACAGGACCCTTTTTGAGGAGCTGGCTTTTACTGGGTGTTTCCTTGTCTCACGAGACAAGAGGAACAAACCCAGCCAGCCGATCGTGAGGCACCTTGTGCTGTTACCTGCATCCATCACCCTTCCCCACTAGACCCGACTCTCCCCTCATGCCGAAGGCCTTTCTGAGTTCTTTGTAATCATTTGCATTGCCATTTTCCCAATCTTTTCTGTGTCAGCTGCTGCTTTTGCTTTTGCTTGTGTTTTGGGTTTTTTTTTGTTTGTCTTTTGGTTTTTTTGAGGTAGGGGTGGCAAACCGAAGGTGAGCGTGGACCGTTGAGTAGCTAATGGCGTAATGTTTATCGCTGCTGTAAAGCATCCCCTGTGTAAATACCTTCATGTTTTATTTGCTCTTCTGCCGTTGCTCAGCTGACCTGACTGTCCTGCTCGGGGTGTTCTGTGGCTTCTCTCCCTCTGAGGTTTTGGCAGCCCAATCAGACCCGGCTGGCATGGACAAGCGATTGAAGCCTTTCTCCCAACGTGCCTTACTGTGCGCCATGGGCCACCCGCCATCGCGCTCTCTGGACCTGGCCCTTCTCTGTCTTCCTCTTTCCAGGTGGTTATGGATAAACCCGGACTCCAGGCACCCGGGTTTGGATGCTTGAGATGCTCCACTGTGAACGTGCACCCGTTTGGCCACTTGGTCGCCTTGTTTCGGTTCTGTTTTTACTTTCTTAACTTAACCAGCTTTCATTTCAGAGTAGTGTCAAACTCGATGAAAAGTCCCCAAGAGCCGCTTGCCAAGAAGCCTGGTCCCTGGGGCTGGGTGTCATGGACACACATGTGGTTCTCTTTTGCTTTATGGTAATTTGTTAATGCTTTCAGTGAATTTTGGAAGGCTGAAAGGAAGAATTGGTCTTGGTGCTTCATCAACCCCATTAAGTCCATGTGGGTACCAGCAAATGCCTGCCCTTTTCCTGGGAATTGGATTGTTATCAGCCTGTCACTTTAGGGGTGATGGTCTTCAAAGGGAAGGAGGACCTTTGGCAGCATGTTATCCCAGCTGTTTCTCCTCAGTAGCTTTCCATCGGAGCAAACTGTTGCCCTGAGGATCAGCACTGCCCTTTGTGAGGGTGCTGCTCCATGGGGAGGCACAACTACATTGGAAAACTGCAAGAGGTGCCCAAAGATGCATTGACCAGCAGCTCTTTATTTCCTGGATCAGCAGAAATGTGGGTTGCTCTTTCATCAGCCTGGCAGAAGTGCCTTGAGCTCAGGAGTGTGTTGCTGCTCTGTTTTCCCTCACCTTTGTTTGCCGTGGTGGTGGAGGATCTAAAACTCAAAGCTTGCTGACATCCTGTTGGCAAAACCTGACTGGGTCTCCATCGCCTCTTTCATTCCTTTTGTTATTGGCTTTGAGCTGCTGAGGAGGCTGGAGAAGTAATGAAAATGTTATATTGTTCACTGATTCCAGCAGTTACTGCTCACGGTGCGTAGGAAGATTAGTTAATGCCGATAAGAGAGATTTTTATATTCTTCCCTGACACCGATCTGACGCTGATTCTTCTTGATGTGTGTCTTCACATCTTCTGCCCACAAGTTCAGTGTGCTTTGCCCACAAAAAGCAGCTGAGGCTTTGCTGGGACGTGCCTGGGTATGTTTTCCAGCAGCCAGGCAGCGTGAGGCTGCAGAAACTTCTGCTCTTCAATAGTTAAGAGACTTTGTCACTGGGAAAAATTAGGTCAAATTAACATAATCTCTAGAATTACATAGCATAGCAGTGTTGAAACCCTTTTTAAAGCCTTGAGAGACAATTGAAACCTTAATTCCCATCCTCACCAAAGCACTGAGATACTGTTGTGGCGTGACAGAAGTGCTTGGGTGGCAGACGGGGTGTTCTTGCCTCTGCTGGCAGGTTGGCTGCAGCTTGGAATCAGATTTATTTTGCCTTTTCCCTCCTGCTGCTTGTGTAATACCAGCCTAGTTCACATCCCCTGAAACCACAGAGTGCTCTGGAAAACAGTTGTCTTGTCTTAACGTAAAAAATTGTTAAGAAAGGGTTAGAGAGAGCCCTGCACTGAACCGTTTCCATGTCCCATGCTCGGGCTTTGGGTGTGCTGTTAGCTCTCACAGCTGCCCCTAGGAATTCTTAGAACTGCTCCTTCTGAGGTATTGGAGATAACTTGTCCTGAATTCATTCTCCCCTGCTAAAACTCTCCGGTGGAACAATCTCAAAGGGCTGCATTTGCTACTCCACGTGCATTCTGAGTTAGCTATTCCTTTTGTGCAGGTTCCCATGACAGACATCTTTCTTTTCTTGTTTACGTGCAGTCTTTCTGCTCCAGACGTGTTTGGACATGACATGGAAATGCAGCCCTGTCCCGCGGCATTATCCTTGTGTGGTGATAGGCGCTGCTCAGCCAACATGAGCCAGAACAGTGGGTGCAGCAAGTGGGGGAGAACAGGTAGCGTGATGTGTGGGAATGGGATGGAGCATGGGCGTTATCCCTGCGCTTGTGGGGCGCACGGTGATCCCTGGGTGCTCTGAGATCCCCTAAACCCAGCCAGGTCCATGCCTAGAGCCACGCATCAGCCCCACTTGCTTGGCACATCCAAGTCGTGTTCCGCTGCTGCAGGCTCCGTGCAGGGAGGTGGGGAAGGTGTCTGATGAGCTAACCTGCTGCTTCCTTCCAGGAGAGGGGAAAGCTGAGCAGCGTAAAGTTTCCAAACAGCACGACCTTTAAAGCTTTGCCTCTGTCACTGTTGCTTTGCTTCACTGTAGGTGCTTGAAAAGATTTCCTGCGTGACAGCTTGATCTTTTTCGTATATCCTCCAAGTGCATTGATATTCCGGCCGTCCTTCAGTGCTTCAGCTGTTATCGCTGGCAAGCCCTTTCTGATCGGTTCAAATTGTCCTTGTGGCTTTGTTCATTAAGATGTACAATACGATACAGCAGAACAAACTGCATAATTTGAATTACCCCTGGAGCTGTCCCTTGAAACGCTGGTTTTGGGCAGCTGTTGTTTCCTGGGAGATAAAGGCTCTTAATAACAGCCCGGCCCTTATCCGCGGGCATGGTGCAGAGCAGGGCTTTCTGCTTGCCTTCCTGAGCATCCTTCAGTCTTCCAGGATCCACAGGGTTAATTGTCTGTGCCCATTTGCATTTATCACACTCTCTCTGCAGATGGGTCACGCAGGTACCTGCGCAACAGCTTTGGTGGAGTCCTGGGGGTGACATACACGCGTTACCCGCACTGTGAGCCTTGCAGTGGGTGCTACTGATCCTGCAGAGCTGCTGCCCATGTCACAACTGCCAGTACCTTCCACTGTGGTCTCTCTTTAAGGGCCTTTTAGACCGTACTTTAACTCCCTGGTCTCTTGGATATATGGTAGCAGGGATGGGTACGCATGCAGGGGTTGGCACACTGCAGGCAGCGGGTTTAGCTTGAGAATTCCCAGGGATGCTCAGGCCCTGTGATGAGCTTGTCTGGGCAGCACCAAGTCTGTGCTGTGGAAACACTGTGATCCTGGAGGAAGGGATTTTTACGGTAGGTCTGCGGGAGGTGGGGAGGCAGCATGGGAATGACTCGGGTCCATGTGGATCACAGCCCTGCATCCCTTCGGGTTCGGCTGCTCATGCCTATGGCTGTGTGTGGTGGTGCTCAGCCCAGCCAGGGGCTCGATGGCACCACGCAGGGCTCCATGGTGCACCATGGGGACACCATGCAAACTTGTGCTCCCACATTATTTAGTACCTTCTGGCTTTGGCTTTCCATGGAAGCTTCAGCAGGTCCCCAGTAAAATGTCAAGTTAATTTAAAGATGATGCTGCACTCTCCTGACATTTTCATCCAGGATGTGGCTGCATTAAAGGGAATAAAGGAAGAGAGAGTACCTGACAGGCCCGTTACAGGGGAAAAAATGAGATAAATTCAGTCTTTTAGTGCTGTGTCCAGTCAGTAGCAGACACGGTTCTGTCACACCTGGTTGTACCATTGGTGACACCGCGTGAGCAGCACAGAAACCATCCTTTTGCTGGGCAGAACTTTGTGCATTTAGGAGAGCATTTAATAGGAATATTATTGTTCCTGCCAAACGCAACCCCCATGCAGCTTGTGATTGTTTTGGTGAAACATCTGGTCCACAAATCAAAGTGTCCCAGGGGTGCACTGCAACACACCCATACGCAAAAGCTTTCAGCACAAGTTGGAGCTACTCATTGTTGAGTATCGTAACGCAGGGTGTGTGTTCATCCGTCCTCCAAGGAGCAGTGCTGTGCTAATGTCCAACACCAGCAGGCGCGTATCCAGTGGGAATGACAGGGAATTTCGTAGGGTTTTCTCCAAGCCTCAAGGACCTGAGATGAAGCAGAAATCACTTGTAACTGCGCTGGTCCCCAGGGCTCGCCATGGTCACTACAGGTGAAGAAGTCTGGAAAACAGGGAAGAATCAGAGCTCCACAAGTCAGTGATCAGATTGGCTCTTGTTTTCAGTTCAGAAAGCAATTGAGAAGGCAGTATATCAAATAGATATATACAGTGACTAATACCTCCTTAAGTCTGAAAAAAGAGGTGTGTTTTGCCATTATGCTGGTGATGAGCTGCTGTAATTCTCTTTACAATAGCTGTGTGGTTTTCAGCCCCAACATATTGTGTGCTTCTGTGAGGCTGCAGCTCAGGCATTTGAGTTGCTGAATGTAATTTTGCTGCTGGGGTGTTAATATTCCTCCCTCGTGCTCGTTCTGTTTGAGGCTGTGGACTCATTACGGACGGGTTTAAAGGGCCTGGTCTGTGACACTGCACAAACAGTTTGAAGTTGGAGAGAATCCATTTGAGGAAATGCGGAGGCTCAGTGATGGAGCTTGGAGCTCAACCAAGTGCTGCCCAGGTGCCTTCATGTGGTGATTCTGTAAATACCTGTGTATATGTGTGTGTGTGCATGCTTGTGTTGCTACCTAATGAAGTGTTGAGTGCCTAAAACTTGGGTGTCACCCGAGTTTTCTTAGCTACAGATAACACCATGTGTATCACAAGATGATGCATGATGGTGTCTTCATGCCAGAGCTGGCAGCGATAAACTTGGTTCCTAGATCAATGCTAGAAAGAAATCATGATTATGCAGCTTTACAGAGGCCAGTGGTTCCTTTCTTGGGCACCTCCTTTAATTGTAAACCAGTGCTCTGGTGAATTTATGTACACATAGCTATTGAAGGACTACTGCATTGTTTTCCTTCTCCCCAGACAGCACACTTATTGTCTTACCAGTTAGAACTGGGAAGAGAAGCCTTACTCTTGAGATGGAAAGTACCACATTGAGGTTCTTTGCCTGTGTGCTTTCCACGTCCTCTCTGCTTTGCCACATCTTGTAAAAGAGCCTGTTTTCAGCACCGACTTAACATTTTACATGATAAGCATCATTCTGTGTGATGGTGTGATTGCTCTTCATGCGCAGGGCTCAGGACCAGAACGGTGCTTTTTGGCAGTGGCAAAGCCTTTCATTGTCTTCCTTCAACCTCAGCTAAGTCAGGAACATATCAAGGACTTCCTTGTTGGTCTATATTTGAGGAGAGGAGATTATGTTTATTCTAGGACATGGGGCAGAGGCCTGGTCTCCGTGGTGCTGTATGTCTGGTCTGGCGTATGAAGGTGGCTCTCTCACAAGTGAAGGCAAAGTGAATGGCACGTACCCAGGGTTCAGGGGAGCACGGTTAAGGTTAGCCAGGCCACCGAAACGTGGTGTGTTGTTGTAGCAGCAGCGTTGCAGGGCCGGGGTGTTCCTTCCCTGTTGGGCAGAGCAGTGGAGGAGCTGGCTGCACGCACGGTATGATTCATTTAATACCAAAGCAACGGTGATGATACTTCTCTCCTTTGCCATGTAACCGCTGTGTTGTGTGCTGGTGCCAGGGGGCATTCTTTGCTTTGCTTTAACACGGGATTATTCCTCTCGGAGCACGGTGTTTGTACAACCCTCTTCTCAAAGAAGACTCTGGGATGGAAAAGGACTGCCGGAAAACTCATGCTAAACTTTAACTGGTGTGTGTTTCCTATTGCTACCATCCAAACCATTTGCTAATCATAACTTTGTCATTCCAGCTGCAGCCAACATGTTGTTTGACTTGGATATTTGTTCGCACTTACAAGCGCTTGAGAACTTTGTGTTCTGTAACCTGTCGGTCTCTGTCCCCAGCCGGGGAAGCGAGATGCACTGTCCATTTGCACTGTTTCCTCACCAATATCTCTTCCAGCACGTGAATACAAGTTTGCTTTCAGCAGATTCTCTATTGAGCATAAAAGCTGACATAACTCTTTTTGTTTCAGGAAGACAGTAAATTGAGACTATCTGTAGATGCCAAGACGCTATCTCAAGAATTAATGCTCAGGTTTACAGCCCTTTCTAAATGACAGCTTTCCCCCTTTGCCACCATTTCCCCCTCCACCATTTGCTTGGTTAAACCAAAGCCTCGCTTGGGGACGGCTGCCCAACAGCAAAGCAGAGCCTGGCTTTTGCTCTCCCTTGGCTTTGGGAAGCTCCCTTCCCGCGGGAGCATGGGCTGGCGCCTCTAAGCGTGCGTTAGGCTGGGTTGCCAAGACGAGAACAGTGTGCACTGGCAGTGCAAGCAGGCTAATGACGGCTTGATAATCTGTTATGCAAATCTTGGTGCAGTTTGTTAAATTGTGCAGGGTTTATTTGTTTTGCTTTCATAATTAAAGCATGTAGACCTTGTATCTGTAAGTATTGTGTATTCCTCATATGATTCTTGTCTCCTCTGGTGCTTCAGAAATCCAGCCCTGGGCTGTCCTCAGCTAAATTGCGAAGGAGCGGGGGGTCCTTTTTCTGCTGCTGCCTCGGAACGTGCAGGAGGACACCCCATGCAGGGTGCTCCCAGCAGCATGTTAGCGAGGGGAAGCATCAATGTGAAGTGTCTGTCATTGTCTGAAAACTCAAGCTCCGGGCTGCTTTGCAGGAACAGGCATTAGAGCGCATCTCTACACTTACGGGGGTTTATGCATTTAAACATTGCCTGCATCGAACCAAGTTGAGCTGTGCAAAACCTGGGCTTTGCTGTGGGCTCCAGGGGAGCAGTAGGGATTTGTGGGGTTACAAGCCAGCCCCACTAACACAAGCTACCAACATCACAGAATGTGTAGAACCAGATGAATAGTAGATGAGTTTTGATAGCTAAATAAGCCAGTAATTTGGATAATGCAAGCAAATATGATTTAGAGCTGTTGTTGTAGGGCAATAGCATAGGACACTGTCAGGAAAAGCCTTCAGATTTGGTCAGTCTTTAAAACAGACTGTTGCAAACACCCGTGAGGAGATGAAGCATGTCTCTTTTGGAAAGGCAGCAACTCCCAAGACATTTCTGGCTGTGAATAGTAGGTACGGGGTGAAATCAGCTTCAGATTCCTGACCAGAAAAGGGCCAATGTATTGTTAATTACTGATAGCTGTTAACCAGGTGCCTGTTGCAGTAGAGGGCCTGGTAATGTCTGTCTGCGTTTGCCAGTTCTAGAATGTGTTTTACACCTGAAAACTACTGCGTCTGGCAGGTATGAGGCTGGATGTGGCCAAGGCAGAGTTGCTGCTCGCGCCTTCAGTACCAGACATGAGATTTCCAGCAGCCCCTCAGCAAGGCTCCAGGTTAGGAGGCTGGGCCATGTACAGATGTGCCTGGAGGTTCCCTGCGTTGGGTGAAGGAGGAGGAGAGGTGGGAGCAGATGAAGGCAATGTTTGAATACATAAAAGCCCTGTGCCAAGCGTGGGCTCTTTGTCCTGGTCCCGAGCTTCTGTTTTGGTCCTCTGCCAACTGCAGTGTTGGTGTGGGTGTTCTCCCCCGACTTTGCAACCACCAGTAACCATTCTGGCAAGGTCCTGGAAAAAGAGGCAAATTTACTGTTTTCCTCAGGCTCATAGCTTTTGAACTGGAGGCATGTCTTCTAAACAGTGCAACTCACTTCAAATGCTTTTTGCCTTTCATTTTATTATTGCTTGTCACGCAATGTTCTTTGAAAGCTTGCTCATATATTATCTGTTCCATTTTTTCCATTTTCCCTTTTTTTGCATGCTGTTCCTCCTGTTTCTTCCCTTCCTCCAATCCTCTGTTCCCGTGTGTAGACACAACGGCGACGACAGAACCGGCAGTTCACGGTTGGTATCACATTCCTGTTTCTCTTATTTCTCAGCGCTGCTGAGTGGCAAGACAAGCCTGGGAAGGGGAAGCAAAAAGGGAAATGCAGTCTTCAAGGGAAAACTGTGCTTCAGGTGGACTCACCTCATACATATAACATGGGTTTTAAGGCTGGAAAGTCTGTCTGGTTTTGTCATTGCTGTTGTGAGCTTTGCAGCTGTTCCACTGCCAGGCAGGTCCCAATCCCCCCAGCCCCATAGAAATGGTGCATGTCTGCGAGCGGTGCCAAGGCAGTGAGTGGTTCTCTGCTCATCTTCCTTACCAGGGCAATCGCTTCATGCATGGAAAAGAAATCTGGCTTTTGAAAACAAGAGCTCAGATTTAATTCTTTAAGTCCAGTGGCACAGGCAGTGTTTGGCATCCTGGGGATACTCTGCAGAGGGGCCGAGGGCAGCAGCGAAGTTCTCATCATTACAGTGCAGAAGGAGGCTTGGAAAACAAGTCGCAGCACTTCCCTATCAGCATAGCAGTCTAGCAAAGTAACCCTGCTCATCTGCTGGAGGCAGCCAAGTTAACAGCTTGACAGCTTCCGAAACGAGCCGAAATAGTCACGTCAGGCTGGAAGCTGAGCATGCTGCTTTTGGCACGAGCTCGCTTTTCAGCTAAAGAACCAAAACCTCTGACAACTTTAATGAAGGCTAACCCACATCTGAGTTTCCTATTTTAGTTGCTTTTAGCAGATAAATTGGCCCTTTCTTTTATCGATAGAAGTCTGTGACACAGAACCACCTCTCCTCCCTGGCGTATCTGGGGCAGTGACAGAGGTAGGACTGAGTGAAGTGACAGTTGAGTAGTGAGGCCCCTTATCAAGCAGAGGGACATGCAGTTCTTGTCCTGGATAACTTGCCTGCTCCATGCCTTTTCCCCCTTGCCACAAGAGCTGGCAGCCTGCAGGCATAACTTCTGTTCTCTGTACATCGCTGGTCTCCCTTTTCATATTTGACATCAGATGAAGGCAAAAAGTTGATCGCCCGGTCGTTGGGCCGCAGGGAAAGCCTTGAAGAGCTACCTTTGAAGGTGGTGGCACCATTTCATTGCCTGCAGGTCTGCTCAGTCCTGCTTGCTCCGGTGCTAAGGATCTGGCTGCTCCTCTGAAGCACCAGCTCAGCACTTTGCTGCTTTAGAAGAGTCCGAGAGCAGTCAGAAAAGTCAGAAGAGACCCAGGCTTGGTCTGGAAGGAAATCAGGCTCCATTCCGCTCTTAGTCTCACAGTGAGCGCTGTGTACGGTGTGGGTGCAGCAGGAAGGTGTCCTGCTTCAGCAGCACCTTGATGCAGAGCGCAGGGAGAGCAGAGAGTCTTCAGCACAGCTCTGGAGACTCTGCCTATAGAGCAATCCCGCTCCAACGACCTGCCACAGACTTTCCTGCCATAAATCCCAGCCAGTTGGCACCGAGCCCCCTGCACTTGCCTATGGGGCTGCTTTTCCCGTGAAGACTCGGGGGGTTCTTTCCAAGCTTGTGTTGCTGGAGTGTGTATGGAGTATACCAGGTGTTTCTGTATGTTGGCCATTTGTTCTTACCAATGTCCGATGGGAGTGAGCATGTCTGTGAATGACTAGAAATGCATGGGCATGAACTACAGCCAAATGGATTTTCTCCAAAAACGATTCCAAATGAATTGGGGGAATTAAAACTAAAACAAACCAAAAGAAAAAGAAAGGGAAAAAAAAAAAAAAAAAAAAAAACAGAAAAAGAGATTGGTAGCAAAGAAAATGAAATGTAAGGCTAGTGGGAACCAGCACAATACTTCAATTGGGGAAAGGATTTTTGAGTCACGTAGTGTTTTGGAGCGTATCCTAGAGGACTGGGGGGAAGGAGTCCTGTATGTGTGTGCATGTAAAGGCGGTAGCAAAGCCCCTGCCATTCCCCTCTGGAATGGAGTTGACGGCAGCGCTGCATGAGTGACCTAAAGCACGAACATTGTTAACTCTTTCTGTTGAAAACTGAGAGCTGAACTGTGAGTTTTCTGATGCACTTTCTCCTTTCTCTGCACTGTTCATTGCCAGAACTCCAATAACAGCATGGTCATGGCCGGCAGGAAGGCTTGTGCTTCTGCTGCAGCGCACTCAGCCGGGTTTACCGAGCTGAAGCCCTTCTTCCCTCCCTCCCGTGGTGCCCCCTGAGGGTCCCTGGTCCCCTGCTCCCTGCTGATGTACAGCCGGAGCCTCCCACTGCCACGCATGGAGAGCAGGCGCTTTCCCTGCCATGCCCTTCCCTTCCATCTCCCCTGTCCCTCTCCCTCTCAAAGTCCACATGCCAGTTTTTATCCCTTGGCCGCTGTCACCGCTCACAGGCCGGGATCTCCTCCCTGCAAGGATCCCATCGGACGAGACGTCCGGCTCACGTTTTGCCCCCTGCACAAGCAGGACATGTATAAGCAGCCATGACCTTATACATGACCAGTGAGAGCGATGACTTAATTCCTCCACTTTTTCCCAAATTTTGACCCTGCCCTGTCAAAAGCAAAGAGCTGAACAAGCTCCTGAAGGATCTCCCAGACCTCGGGCATTGCCCGTTGCAGTGGGTTACGCTGTGGCGGGGCAGCCCCGCGTGCACGTACGTGTGCTTGGCTCAGAGCTGCCTTCGGCTCCGCACCGGGGCAGAGACGAGGTGCTGCTGCCTCAGCACAGGCAGGATCTCTGCTCGTCCCCATGAAAAGGTAGGGCGAGAAAGATCTCTTCTGAAGCTGGCAAAGCAGGAACCCGGAGTGGAGGTTAAAATAACGAAAGCATCCCAGTCGTGAACGAAGAGGGACGAAAGTACCTTGCCCATAATCTAGCAGGTAAATGATTTTCTAAGCTGGAAATTCTTCCCCAAAGGCCCATATGAATTTTTAATTAGGGCCTTAGCAGGGTTTTGGATGAGAACATTTAACACCGCTGTGTTAAGCTCTTGTTGCCTTTTCTGATAGTGCTCGGTCGCTGAAGATGAGTTTTACTTGTGCGAAGCCTAAAGCTGAGCCAGAAGCTGCTGGGCTCACGGGTCTCACCACAGGCAGCAGCACACAGGGAGAAAGCCAAAGTGCCTTCTGCAGTGTTGTTGGCACACAGCTCTGCCTGTCCAGCTGCCTTGTTCCTCTTTGAAGGTGCAACTGAGAGTAAATACATTCCTCAATATATTTCACAGCTCCAGCCCTCGGGGAGGTTGAGTAAAACATCACAAAGCTCCCGGCACGTGTTGAGGTTTCTGTACAGTGCCATGGAACTGGCAGCATTGAATATAATCCCTAATTGATATTTACAGCTTGGTACAAAGAGAAATTGTCTTTTCCTTAAACCTGGAGGCAGCTTAGGCAGCAGAGTGCAGCTCTGGGGCTAGAGACGTGCATATAACCAGTGTGTTGGGTCTGGGTAGAGAGTGGCAAGTCAGCTTCCATTTCTTCTGCAGGAGGTGCAACAGACTCTGAGTTCCTCCTGATGGGGGGTGAAAAGGAGGAGCTTTCATAGCTCAGGTCAAAGCTTAATGAGAGAAACCAAGAAGTAATTTATCATGAGTTTAAAATGCCTCGCAACAGGCTTTAATACTGTTCGGTGGCATTTTGAAGTGTAGCAGGTACAGGGAGAACCTGGATCGCTGAAATGTTACATTTTCTTTTCTAAAAAAGGTGGTTTGGCTTCATGAAAAATGCAGCTTTGCCCTTTCTTGTTATTGAGAAAACGCAGTGAAAGGGAAGGCTCTACAGGAGGAATTTCGGAGAGAGAAAAGTCAACTGGCTCCTCTTTGAGCCCAGCTTTGTGTGTCCAGTGCTTCTGGAGTCACCTGTAATGGTATTTGTGTATTGTATTCCAGTAAAAAAGGAGGCTCCCTGAAGCCCAGGAGCAGCACACAAACAAAAATCCAGCCATTAATCTAAACACTTCCCACTTTAGAAGGTAAATCCCACCGCAGCGTCCAGGTGACTCGATGTGTTTAACCAGCAGTCGCTGGGAGCGAGTTTTACCTCCGGTGCGCTCCCTCTATATGTGGTTTGCTGCTCCCAGGGGGACAAGGCTGCGCACGCCAGCATAGCAGTGACCTCTTGGCTGTTTAAAAGGAGGTTGGTGATTTTAGGGGTCTGCCGGCTCATGATGCCACTTCCCAAACAAACGCCCAGCGATGCCGCTGTCTCTTCATAGGGAATACTTCTTTTTTCTCCAATAACACCCATGCTTTGGTAGCCAGAGGAAACCACTGCAGCTACTGCTGGACTGTTCCTGCTTTAAAGGGATCGCTGTGGCCTCCAGGCAGGGGTTTGCCCTGTAACCTGTGCAGGGGAGAGCACTCGAGATGTTCTGCCCTCCTGAGGAGCCCCCAGCATCAAACTCCCCAAGAGAACAGGAAAGAAGAGCTTTCACAGGCAGTGTTTGCTGCCTCGTGCTCCCGAGAGTGTCTCGCCTGACTGCTTTATCAGCTTTGAGGAGAGAGACTTTTCCCATGAATGCATCAGATTTGGGAAAAGGGAAAAAAGAGCCTCTGTGCGATGCATTAGCGGAAGCCCCAGCCTGCATTCTGCTCGTACAGGTGCCTGGCAGCTCTGAAATGCGACCCACAATATTCCCTCATTGGTAAAGTGCCGGGCTTGTCAGCATTCCCACACCAAGATTGAATTGTGTGGCAAATTGGAAGGGCCTTTTCCAGTGCTGTTGTATGCACAGAGCCCGAATTGGACTGGTCTAAATTGGAAATCGCTCCCACGGGGACTAAAAGGCAGAGTCTGGGGGTCGTTGCATGCTGTTATGAGTGAGTAGTTTTGATGCCATGTTCGGTGTGCCAACAGTGTAGACCGAGGAATGTTTCTGTCTGTTACAAAGGGAATGATTGCAATTCTGTCCTGCGGGTTACTCTGCCCTACCTGGCAGAAGGTGGCAAGTGATTGACGCATTATTTCTGTCCCCCTCCCAAGAAATTCATCCTCAGTTCTTAAGTGTGTTGTTTTTTGTCACTCGAGGAACGCAGAGAAAAATGAGTTTGTTTTTACTTGTAAGGCTTTACTCACTTGCCCAATTCGGCAGAGGAGCTGGACTATGGTGATCTCTCAGGTAAGGGCTAGTATGTAGGTAAACACTGCTCTTCTACCCTAGATACTGATTCCACTCTGATTTCTGCACCCTGGCCACGCTGCCTTGTCCCATTGCTGTGGCACAGCCATCCCTCCACGCACAGACTCCAGAGCAGGCAGCACAGAGCAGCCCCACAGCTGCTTCCAGCCAGGAGGATCCCAGCCGAGGGCTGGAGTCCACCCATTTCCCCTGGGAGCTGAACCCAGTGCAGTAACACTGGCAAAAAAACCCAAGCCCCTGAATCCTCATCCTGTTCCATAGAACCTTTACCTGATCCAAGCAGCAGCCTCCCCTGTGAGCCATTTAGGGTACGCTTTGGCCAAGAGGTCAGAAATGATTGATGAATCCAGTGTGTGTTCTAACACGTGAGCAGTACTAATCATTGTTATTGCAGGCCTGGCAAGGTAAGCAGCACTAGGGGTCTGTGCGGTAGCACTCCGTGGATGGGAAACAACTGTTCTGCTCTGAGATGTTTGGTTACTTTTTAAATTTGGGGGTTTTTTGAAGAAAAATGCACCGTTTGGTGACTGAAGGGAAGAAGGGAAACAATTCCACAAAGGAATTCCTCAAAATGGGTGTCTGCTGGCAGCCCTGCCTTCCCTCCTGTGCCCCAGCCTGCGGCTCCGGTGAATGACTCGTGCCTTTTCCTGAGCATCGGGTGCATGATCCAGTTTTCTGGATCCTGAATGCAAGGCAAAACTTCCCCTGAGTTCACTGGAATCACTGTGAGCACAGCGAGCGGGTGAGCGGGCACCTTTGTGCACCACCATGCACCCATCTTGGAGCATCCCTTTGGGCTGCTGGTTGGGTTTTTTCCCCTAGGAATTTCCAGTTTTGCTTGTTGCTCTCTGGGTTCCTGACCCCCAAGGGTAATGGTACGGAGTCAAAGAATGAAGGAGTCCCAGGCCATTCCCTGCCTCAAACACAACTGCCCTCTGCCCCATAGCCCATGCCTGACTCTGGGAAGCTGCAATAGATCCATTTGGGCACCGGGGTCAGCACATTTGAGCTGTCAGGCGGTGGTCCAGGTGAGTGCCAGAGCCAAGCTCTCCATGGGGAGCACTGGGAACCTGCGGGACCAGCCCAGGGGTATGTGGGAATGCTGGGGTGTGTGCTCATGGCTCGTGGAACGCGTGGCTGCTGCTGCGGGTTTGCTCAGTGTGCTGTTCCTTCCAGGTACTCCTGTCCTGCTAAATGCTTCAACGGAGGCTCTGCCAACTGTGCAATTAAGTAATGCATCCCTTGCCTTCCGTCCAGGTAGCTAGTTTGCAGAGCTGTCTTCGCTTCTCCTGGTCGAGCTGTGTGTGTGTCCGTGCCACTCGCAATGCTCCTCTCATTCCTACCCTATAGAGACTGTAGGCTATGGCAAGGAACAGGGTCTCTTCTGCATTGGCCCAGCCTCACAGACCAGTGTCCTGCAGCGCTGGGGACAGCTGGGGCTCACAGCCGTGCGTACAGGCATAGGGCTGGCTGTGTATCACCATGCTGCTGCCTGCTCCGGTTGGGAGCACCCGGGTAGCCGGATGCAGGACGCCTGGACCCACGTCCCTTGGCTTTCCTGCACCTCTTGTGGACAGGGAGCAGTCAAGGAGGGCACATGGGGTCTGGTCAGCACCTTGTTCAGGGGAGATGCTGATGAATCAGCTGCTATGGATTGTGAGTGGGGCTTTGTTCCTTAGCAGAGGGGAGCCTCGAGAAGCCACCAGAGAACATTGAGCACCTGTCATAGGGATTAAATTGATTGAAGCGAAGCACAGTATTTCTTATGAAGGGATCTTGAAATGGGTCGCTGAAGGGGCACTTATTGATTGACGAAGGGTGAACTCCTCAAATCTCTCTGGCTTAAATGAGACCAAATGCAATTATAATACAACAAACAGGTTAATGCTACTCTTTAAGAGCCCATCAATAAATTAGAGTAGGGGCAGAGCGCTTAATGCCACGCTGTAGTAATGAATAATGGTATTGCTCATCCTGTCATACACGGGCAGGGATTTCTGTCCTCCCACATCATGGTGGGGTGGTTTATAGTGTTTCTGATGTAGTGACAGCCTGTTCCTCCCCCAGCCCCATTCTCTAGTGCTTCTCCAGCGTTTGGAAACCACAAATTCAGTGGGGAAAGGTCAGTGTGAGCTGTAGGTGTCCTACCTTGTAGTGAGGAGGAATAGCTGGCTGCCTGGTTGTTCAAAGCACAGCAGGGACTTAAGGCCATTAGCGCCTACACTGTGACCTGTAGGACAGTGTATTTAGTTTATTTAGAGGGAAAAAAGATGGCTAGAGGGAGAAAAGTTAGGAATTCTTCAAAGAAATTGCTGGGTTTCGTTTCCCCACCCTGTTGCAGATGTTCTGTTAGCATCTGGGCAGCACGGAGCTGTCAGTGGAGTTCGTAAGTGTCTAAACTTACATATGCACACACAAATTCAGCCCGTGTTGTCCTACATCAAGAGCTTCACATTAATTCTCACCCAGAAATAGAAATTTTTGTGGCAGTGCAGCAGTAACTCATTAAACCAGAACTGAGAGGAGCCTTTTTACTGGGAAGTTAGGAGGAGAACTGTCTTCCCTCTGCTAAACCTTGCTGTGAGGGATGACCCACATTGTTAGGATCCTGCTAGCCAAATCTGCACGCTTTTGAGAGATGATTTAAGCAATTACAGCTGCAGAAGTGTTAGAAAAGGGGAGATTGTTAATAGCTTCGTTTTTAAAAGGCCTCTCCCCCTGCAAATAAAGCCCATAGGTAAGAACCTGCAGGTTTCCAGCATGGGTGTGGGTTGACAGTGCCCACGTGGAAGATAAACCTCCCGCTGTGTGTTGCTCCTGACTCAGTAAGTCCCGCTGGAATGGTGAGGAGCTGGGATGGGTTGGAAACGCCTCTTCTCTGTCTGCGTTCTATTCCATGAGCTGCACTGTTGGGTTAAAGGAAAACTCCAGTGGCATCGTCTCACTTCTGCTGATGACGTGAGCAGTTGGCTAAAATACGAAGCAAAACCTAATTGAAAGCTACCAAAGCCTCATGTTGGTCACCACTTGAACTGGGGCTGTGGTGCTGTCTGCGAAGGTGTGGAGGTGTGCGCCTCACGCAGACGAGTTCAGTGCCACACCAGGGGAAAACTCTGGGCTCCCTCTATGACTGGGCACTGCTGCGCTTTTCCTGCATCTGTTCAGTTATTGCAGGTGGATTGTGCCGTTGGTGCTGCAGTTTTCCTTTAAGGTGCTTTGGCACCAAGCAAAGCACCAGCCCACAGCAGTAGGTGCAGCGAGGTGTGGAGTAGCTGCAGAGTAGCCGCAGAGTAGCCACGCTGGGGCGCATGTTTGTCACGACATGCAGCCGTGGCAGCCCCTGCCCTGCTTTTCCCTCCCTCCTCCCGCTCCCACCAAAACCCCCCTGGCAAAGCCAAAACCAGCCCGTGGCAGGGAGATTCCCGAGTGCTCAATGCAAAGGCCAGCACGCTCCTTAACATCTTAATGGGAAAGCTCTGCATGTATACATTTAGTGCTCTCCGACAAGAGGGAATTAAATGTCAGAAGGATTTGTAGCATCTATAATTGAATTGGTGCTGAGAAAAGCAAATCTTCAGGAAGAATAACATATTAGGATTAGCAAATAATGTGGCATTTTGTCAGTTCCTGCCATCTCGTCTGCTCCCTCTTCAGTAATAAAGTTGTGATTTCTTTTTTAATCATAGATCTGAAGCGGGAATAGCTTTTGTGAATTGGAGACAGCGTTTCAAAGCAGATTCCAGGGTTTAAGGTCAGGTCTCTCTTTCTCAGTACAAATTTGGGGAATTACTCCTTGCCCCATCGACTTGAAACTTTTCTTAATTACCATAGAAATAACGAGTGAGAGAAAACTCCTGTGCTGGAAGGCAGAACGGGGTTGATGTTGGGTCACTGCATTTGGAGCATGTGGAGCTTGGTGAGGTGTTGAAGATGAGGCAGAGAGAAGACGTTGAAGGAGGAGTATGTAGTGAAGGGAATGGCTGGAGTAGCTTGTGCAGGGAAGTCATATATTGAGGAGTCGGAGTGAGAAAGCAGTGTTGGCAGTGCCGTGACATTGCTACCTTTGCCGTGGGCATCATGACCTCTGGCCTTTCCTGGTGCCTTGTTTGACTTTCCCAATTAAAATGAAGAAAAAATAGACGGGATGCCTAAAAATAACTCAAAAAAGTGAATTTTTCCTAAAAATGGCAAGTAGTTTATCTTTGGAGAGCCAGTCGATGGGAAAGCGACATGCGAGTCTGGGTTGCCATTGGCTCCCGCATGCAGCACTCCTGGGGCATCAGTGTCCTGCACGCTGGCAGCAGAGCCACCCACTGGCTCACCCGATGGATATACACATACATCACCCACTAAGTTAAGAGCCTGCTGCCACCTCCCCACAGACCTGGTGCTGGATGGCTGGCAGCCACCAGACATCCTCAGAAGGCATCTGATTTTGATGTAGTCTGTTAAGCTTGAAGATAAACTGTTTAGCCACGCGCATAATAAAATGAACTTGTGCTGGCACTTTGCAGAGGTCTCTTTTAACAGGAATAATGAAGAAAAATGGCCCTGCATGTCCCGGTAGACAAAATCACACTCAGTAAACTGCTCTGGCCAGACTGTTTCCCACAGTCGCTTCTCAGTGAAGGACAGGCAGCAGAGCCAGAACCGCAGCCAAATGACCTGGATTAGGTGATGGGGCAGCCGGTGCTTTTGGTTTGCAGGGCCGTTCTCTGGGGCAGAGTTTCAGCTTTCCAGGTAAGCTTGGAAAGGGGCTCCCTGCTCCTGCTGCCCATGCCAGAGCTGCTGCTCTTGGAAGTTACTCGAAGAAGCACTTGAAGGGGTTTTGTCTCAAATTGTTTTAATTAAAAGGCGCTTTATGGTGCTCTCTGTCACCAGTTATTCACTTAGGGCCCCTGCTCCTTAATCTTGGAGCAGAATTGGAAATATCGATAGAAAGCGTAAATCCCGGGCTGCTGCTCACAAGCTTTGTATCAGGTTTCGGCTCCAAAGAGCACCATTACCTTTAGCTGTCACGGATCTGTACGCTTGATCGATAAACTTCAAATATTATTAGAGGTGGAGGCTTCAGAGATTTGCTCTGCTCCTTGGAGGGAGACAGAGATAAATCTTTCTTAAAAATGGACTTGCATTTGCACTCTCAGTCTTCCTGGTAAAATGCATTTCTCTTAGGTGTCTGGGCAACTGCATGCAGGGCAGATTTATAGGCCATGTGCTTCTTGTAGTGAAAGATTTAAATGGTAAATCCTTCACATATGACTTCACAAATCATGTAAAGTTAAAAGATTTTTACCGTTTCTGTTGCTGCTGTGCTTAAGTTGTAAGGTATGGCCAGTAAATCATTTTAATGGAGGTGTCGCGCTTGACTCCATGGAAAAAAGAGACAATGGTTTAGCTTCTATTCCAAAATGTTAATGTATTAATCAGCGGGAGAATAATTGTGTTTTACTACGTTATAAATCTCGCTTGCCATTAGGATTGCAGTGAGGGTTGATGTAGCTGCGTTCTTAAATTAAAATTGTTTACACTGCCATACATTCATTTTACATGGCCATAGCTCATTCTGGGTTCATTTTGGAGCTGTTCCCCTGCCAAACAAGTCATTCCTCTCCCCGGTGACAGCGTCCTAAGGGAGAGGCGCTTCTGAAAGAAAACTAATTGTGTGGCAAGGGCTTAAATAAGCACAGTAAAGCGGTTGGAGGCCTCTACAATTATCAGTCACTATCTGCTTTCAAAGAGGTTTCTGTACTTTGGGTCAGGAGCTTCGTGTCTCTGGACATCGTGGGTGCCTTGAACGGCAAAGGCATCATCTTGTTGGGTTGGGGCCAGGATGGTTGTAAATGCTTTTACTGGGCTGGGTTGGCTGGGTTGTGGTCGAGGAATTCTTTGGGCTGAAGTGGAATGTTTTCAACAGGGCCCTTGTTACTGATGTTCCTCCAGAGCTCACGGCGAATGTTCCCATATTGGCCTGCTGCTCCCTGTGTCCCCATCGCCCAGGGAGGTGGGAATTTGGGGAGCACTCAAGGGAAATCTACCCCAATCCTTAGCCACCTCCGGCTCCATCTCTCCTCTCCCAGCTGCCTTCCACCTGCGTAGTTGTAGCGCTGCTGCTTCTAGCGGAAAACACCTTGCGAGGCGAGCCGCCACATGAGTTGGGCTCCGGACCGAGCTCCTCTGCCCCAACTCATCTGGGAGGCAGCTCCCTGCTTTACCCCTCTTCCTTCTGAGAGCACAAGGGTGGCTTTTCCAGTCCCGAGAGCAGCCGCAGCCAGACCCTTCAGAGCACATCGTAATAAGTCCCGAATTCTTATTCCTCTTCTGATCTCAACAGATTCTCGTGCAGGTGAGGAAGGGGCAATACGGAGCGTGGACCACGCGGTGGTCGGCGGCGTCGTGGCCGTGGTCGTGTTTGCAATGCTTTGCCTGCTCATCATTTTAGGGCGATATTTTGCCAGACATAAAGGTAAGACAAAGCTGGAAAATGAAAGGACGTGGCACGCGTGTCCCTTTGCTCGCAGCAGTGTCCTGTCTCATGCGAGGGACCCCGGTTGCTCTTGGAAGAGTCTCTCCTGAAAGCCCTTGGGAATGGGGAAAGGAGGAGGGCTGGAGCTGCCCACCCATGTTCTGCGTGCTGGGGCAGAAGGACAGCATGTTTCCCAATGCTGGCTTCATGCCGCAGCCTGGTATTGTCGTGATTGCAGAGGTCGAGTGCCCAGCTCCTGCTAAAATAAACAGGTGGCTCCTCTGGATGCCCAGGGCAGGACTGGAAGAGCCCCTGCCCTGATGCCTTCAGTCTTGGAGCATGGTCTCACTGCTGAAGAGCCTCTCAGTGGCTCCGTCCCTCACACTTTGCCTCCCCTGCTCTCCCACGGGGGGTTTGCTTTCCCCTGGCACTCGCAGCTTCATTGCTCATGTTCTTTCAGAGACCTGAAGGGAGTCACACAACCTCCCACTTCCCTTCCAGGTACATACTTCACTCACGAAGCCAAAGGAGCAGATGATGCGGCCGACGCAGACACAGCCATCATCAATGCAGAAGGAGGACAAAACAACTCCGAAGAGAAGAAAGAGTACTTCATCTAGAGCAGCCTTGGTTTGTTGAGGTGTCCAACCGTGGACGGTTACTACTGGCCCTATTTAAACGCTCAAGAGACAGTGATATTGGAAGTTGCAACCAGCTTGTGTCTTTTTTTTTTTAAAGAAAAAAAAGCCAATGGGTGGAGAGTCAGAGGCTGGGAGGGTCCGGGATTGGCTGTGTAAAAATATTCCTCGCAAAGTACACTCTGCTGTTCGACACCTCAGTTCGTTTGGGTTTTCTTTTTTTGGCCAAGTCCAGCTTGGATTTAGTTTAGTGAAGTCATTTGCAGAAGATTCTGTGCCTTGTTTAATTTCTGTTTGTTCGGGTCGGGGGGAGGCTGGGAAGAAGAGGGGCTTCTGTGCGTTAGTTCCCTTCGGGTTTCTGTGGCTCTTCGTTTCCCCTTTCCTCTTGGGTTCCGGGAGTTGCCTGCCGGGACCCCTTGGAGTAGGTGCGTTTCCTTGAAGGTGTTTCTTTTTCTCGTCACCGGTTTCCGTTCAGAACTCGAGCTCGTCGGAGGAGAACCAGCACATTTTAGACTTCGTAGTTTGCAGTTCAGTGTGCCCATGTCCCATCCCCTCTATCGTCCTAAAGGCTCGGATAAAGACCGGCGAGAACCCGCTCGTGGCTGCCCACGTTTCAGGTGCTTTCCATGGTGGTGACTAGGAAATCGGCTGGAGCTCGGCAAAGGCTCCCTTCGGCCCCGGGGTATCCTCCGGGGGGGATGCGGGACATCTGCTGTGGCCCTGTGCCTTGCGGATGCTCCATCCTGCTCTCGGGGCTGGGCCCCCCTGTCCCGCTTTGCCGGCACAGCCCAGTCCTTGTCGTCCTCCCCCCATTGCAGCCGCAGGGCATGGTGAGTGCAGTGGCCTCGTGTCCTGCCCGCGGGGCACAATGGGAGCTGACTGACTTACAAAGCCATAGGTGAAACGGAGACTCGAGGTCCGGTAGAACCGTAAGCGAGAGGCAGCAGAGCGCCAGGACAAGGCGGTGTTAAAGTCTATATGCTGAATCTTTTGTTTCTTGTGAGTAATCTTGGATTTGGAGCGATTCTTTCTTTTTTTACTGTGTTTCTGTGGAAAATGTATGCTGGTTTATTTAAGGGAAGCATTAATCTTAGCGTCAGGTTTGGGTTTTGTAGGGGGTTCGGGGGAGCGTTTTCGTGCGTTTGGGTTTTTTTTTAGCTGTTGTTCTTGGCAGCCCCGTGACAACACGGGATTCCTTCGGGCTTGGGACGGCCCGATGGCAGAGAGCGGGCCCGTGCTCCGGCAGCGTTCCGCCTTTCCCCTCCGCGCGAGAAGGACCTCGCGGGAATACCCCTTGTTCCGAGCAGATTTTGCCGAGCTCCTCTCCGAGCCTCCCGCGCCGTGGCTGGGAGCAGGCAGCAGCGGGGGCTCGGGGGCTCTCCCGCTGCCGGGACGGGCACCCTGGCTTTGAGCAGCCCATCTTTGTTTGGAGTGTACCGTAGTGCAGTGTTACCGATGTAACTTTGACTTACGCTGTTGACATGTCTCAGGTTCATGTGTTTTGATTGGTGTTTTCCGTCTCAGGTAGATTGCAAAATTTCGGCCCCACGCATTGGAAACAAACCCTAGAAACAGGATAAGAACCAGGAAATTGCGACTTTGAGTTGTATATTGGGTTATGTATTTTTTCTTCAGTATACAGTGCACTGTTTGAAATGTATTGTTGAGTATTACTTTGTACAGCTTTAGATCATTAGGATTTTGAAGCGTGAAGAAAGAACAACCTTGTTTAAGGGATATTACAAATGAAGGACGCGGAACTGATGATAAACAACCTTGTTCTTTATTTACCCGGCCTTTTTGGTTTTTCCCCTTAGGCCAGTTCTGTTTTAAGGTGTCCATGGAAGGTGTTACAATGTAAGAAAATACATATCCATCTGTTCCCATTCACATTTTGTATTGGTTCATGTATACCATTTTTACAAAGGAAAAGAAGTACTATAAAATATCTGTCTTCTTAATAAAAAAAGATTAATGTTACAAAACTACATCTCTCTTTGCTCTCTGTATCCCTGCTGTCCGGAGACGCGGCCGTAGCCATCCTCTAACGCTGTTTATCCTGCATTGGTGTTTACTTAAGGAGCAAATCGACCTGCAGCTGGTATTCCAATCTTCCCGAGGTGCTCCAGGGGCAGCGCGGTATGGGAGCTTTAATAGCACAGCAATATTCACATCCTGTAATGGCAGGTGAGCATTGAGGTACGTGACCTCCCTCACCCCATTCCCATCTCCTGTTCGGTCCCAGTTGTTGCCAGATCTCACACCTCCCTTTACAACACTTGGGATTTCCAAATGATGATCCATGGTGTCTGCTTGCCCCGAGACACCAACTCCAATGAAGAGAACTGGTACCAAGGATGCGCTTTGCTTCTGCTCATCGTCCCTCCTGTGACATCTCCCTCCGCCTCAGCTCCTCAAATCAGATTACAAGGCAGCTGCAGCACTGGAATTGGAAGCATCAATCTTTGATGTTTTGGACAAAGGGGGAGGAGAAGAAGCAGTTGTTTTCCACTGAGGAGATGCTGCCAAGAGGTGCGCTGCCATCATCCCTGTGTGTAAACAGGCTATAGTGTACGGTGAGGAACCCTTCGTATCTGAGCTCATGTGCCAAAGGCAGCGGTGGTGGCTGCTCCTTGAAGAGCAGTGATTTCTTGAGCACTTCAGATATATATGTATATATAAAAAATATAGGTCATATATATAAAGATATGAAAATAACATTTTTCTGAGAGAAACTATGACACCAAGGAAAAAACTAGGAGCACACGAGGAAAACCAGCCATTCCTTTTGTAACATGAGATGAACACAGTTAACTGTGGTGGTCAAAGTGGCCATGGTTTAATTGTTTCATTGCACAAGGGATGTTAAACTCGCAGGTCCCTGATGCTATTTTCCTCTTCGAGCCAGAGCAAATTGTGCCACACACTTGTGATGTCGATGGCATTAGATATGCAGCTGAATTCCTTTCCCACCAGGTCCATGTTCCCCTTTCCCTGAATCCTTTATGGTTACAGTAGTGCAGATAGTGGCATGACCATGTGGCACAGCTTAAGTGGAATTATTTCCTAGATCATTGTTTAGCCACACTCAATAATGGCATCTGATGTGTTCTGCCTGGAAATAAGGGCAGTGGGGGACCGGGGTGGCATCGTGTGCCCCATGTGGTCCCTCATCGGTGGCAGATGTGCAGGTCCTGCGTTGTGAGGAAAGGCTGGTCCCCAGCACTTGTCACTGCTGAGCGTGGAGCATCTCGAGGCTGCGGTAGGTACAACTGGCAAGTGTCTCTTAGCACATAGAGATGCCACAGCCCGCATTATCCTGCATGCACTTTGCCACGTGCTGCTTCAAGTGTCCCGCTCTGGATGTCACAGTGGGGTGAGGTTCTTTGTAATTCGTGATTCAACATGTGCTGCTGGAGCCAGCACCCGTCCCCGAGGGCTTTGAGCCATGATTAATGCTGTGTCTGAAATGTCTGCCTCTGCGCACAGACCTGCTGCTGCTGCCGGGCTGCAGCGGTTCTCAATAATTCACCGTGCTCAGAGGCAATGTGCAGGGTGCTGTGGTGAAGCTGGGGCTGTGGTGGGAGCTGGGAGAGGACGGGCAGCCCTGGGTTATGGCTGCTTCTCGTTTCCAGAGTTAAACCAATACAAGCGTGGTTGATCGCCGACAGCCTGCTGAGGATGCGGTTGTGAGCATCGCTCCGTGCAGGTGCTGCCAGCCCCAGCCTTGCTGTGGACAGATCAGAGGCTCGTGATGTATTCACAGCCACGTGTGGCTCGTGCCCTGTCCCAGCATCGTGCTCAGTGGGTTTGCCAGGGCCTCTGTGTGCGGCTGCTTTGCTCAGGGGCTGTTTACCTTCTGCGAGAGCTGAGCGGGGTCTGTGCCAGGGCTTTGGATCCCCGTCCTCGAATGGCTCAACCATTCGTGTCCCCAGTCATCTCTACTAAACTGCTGTTGCCTTTAATCTTGGCAATTTCATGCTGCAGTATCCATCTGTTTGGGAAAGAAACCCAAAAGGGAGTGCTGCTTGCAAAGATCACAGGCTTACTTAGCCACGGCTTCAAAAGGTTCTCATTTCTACCTCATTATGTCCCTGGGAATGAGGAGGTCTGTGTGGGCAACCAGAGCTTAACCCTTCCTCTCGGGCAGCTTGGACTTGTGCCAGCATCCCAAATCTGACTGTAAGGTTATGCTGCGAGCCATTGCTTTAGCCATTTGTCTGGCAGTTTAGCACCACACAGAGAACTACATCTGCTCAGAAACCTCCTTGAGTTCATCTGTGAGGGCTTCAGAAGCTGCAGTGGTTTACCTGTGCCCTGGGTTCCGTGCTCAGTGTCCCTCCTTCCACCCTTCGCTGTGTCAGGGCTTTGCTTCTGGGCGTCCCAGTGGGTCTCAGCTTCTGTGGAGCTTCCTAGAGCCTCAGTGGTTCTCTGAAAGAACAAAGTCTGTGCTTTATCCTATCCATGGTCCACATCCTTCAGGCTTTTAGAGGTCATCTAGTACCACTTTTCTGCTCCTTTCCTACATGTACCTGAACACTTTGGGTCTTTGCCTTTGTGGCCCTGCTCAGGCAACACAAATAGGCAAAAAGAATCTGCAAGTGTAACATTCAGAATCAGCTTCTCAATGAAACACTTTGCGTTAACAGACATCAAGACACACAAACATTGTGGGGGAAAGCTGAAAAGAGGCACAGTAAGAAACTAGACTTAGTGAATTGAGTATCCCTGGTGACCAGCTGCAGAAACATGCTCCCTTCCAAAGCGAGACTACAGCTGCTGAGCCTTTCTCATTAAGAGGACCTGAGGATGCTTCTGGGTTGTTACGAAATCAAACAGAAGAGTCCCAGCTTCGAGCGCTCTGCCACGTAAAGTAATTAGTGATAAATGACACTTTAACTTAGAGCAGATAAAATGAACCCGAATTCCGGGCTCAGGATTGAAACACACTTGCTGTAGAACAGAGGAGCAGCGTGCTGGGGCCGGCAGCATCGATCCGTGCTGGCCAGGCAGCTCCCGTCACCGCCTGACAACGGGCTAATAGCTTTTCCTGAAGATCCAATCCCATTTTCTCGGCAGCAGCTGCAGGCGGCATCGATCGGGCGGGACGTGCCCCCAGTGCTGGGTCCTGGCGATGGGACCAGGAAAGTGGCGACGCCGGCAGCCAGCCCCGGTGCTGCAGCAGCCCCGCGCTGTAAGGGCCAGAGCTGCTGCTCCTCCGTGCGTGCACAGCATCGCAGGTAAGTGCGCAGTAACTCCGGGGTGAGCAGCGTGCTGGGAATACAGTGTGGGTACTGGCTGGATGTGAGTTGGAACCAGCTCAGATGGAGCCCCATGAGCCAGGGCAGAGCTACTCAGTCCTTTGTCCTGAGCAAGGTCCCAGTGGGTCCAAATTAACAGGCATTTGCATCCCCTTGCACACATCACCCTCTTCTGAGTTCTGCATTATCTGGGTGGAACTGCAGAACCTCCTTGGGCAGCTTTAATTCAACAAACAAACTGTAATTGGACAAAACAACTTCAGTTAAATAAACCAACTTTAGTTAAATAACCAAACTTCAGATAAATGGCCACGCTGTAGGTAAATAAACCAACTTTAGTTACACAAACACACTTCAGTTCAGTAAACACACTCCAGTTAAATAGCCAAACTGTCCTTAGGAAGGTGAGTAAGGGCAGGAAGCAGAGCTCAGCCCTCCCATGCCGCAGGGCTGGCGCCCGTCTGTCCCTATGCTGGGAGCAGGGGTGAACATGCCCAGTGCCAGGGAAGAGAGTGGCTGGTTGAAAGACCCACAGGCAGTTTCCTGTGCTCCATTATGACCTCCATTCCTTTCTGGAAATGCTGTGTTCATCTGACCGGCTTAAATAAAGACTTACTCCGTGTCCCAGCAGTATCAGTGCCGCCCTGGGCCCCACACGCTTAATCTCAGCATCCAGAGAGCACCAAGGTGGGATTCCCTCTCTGTCTTTGCCTGCACAGCTCGGGTGCTGGTGGCTGGTGTTACCGGTTCGTGTTTGGGTTACAGACCTTCTGCTCGGGTACGGGGGTTCAGCATTCCCATGGCAGCACCATCGCTCCCCCGGGAGCCCTCGCCTTTGCCTCCATGCTGCAACAAGCAGGGCGAGTGGCGCAGGCACGTGTGAGCCGAGCAAGTGGGAGCTGCGGAGCTGCCGGGAGCAAAGGGAATATTTGATCACACACCCTCATCATTCCTCTGTACTCGGCTCTGGCCTCCCTCAGGGCTGGCATCGTGCTGGCTCCTGCCTGCGACAGGTTGGCAGCAGCTCCTCGGAATGGCAGCGGCAGCAGAATCTCAATAAGGTGCAGAAGGAAACCTCTCCACGCTGTACTTCCTGCTCTCCTGCCTGCACCCTCCTCTGCTCCCATCTCTCTGCTAGATTCCATGCCCGTGCTCAGCTCTCCATTTCCCGCACCCTATCCCTTTGCCTGTCGCTGCCCTGTGCCCCCCTCACTGGGGCACTTTGCCTGCAACACCCTCTTGCTTCAGCAGATGTGCCCCTTATTCACGCCATGCCTCAGCTCTTCCACGCTTCCCAGACTGGACCCTGGCACCCACGCTGCCTCCTTGAGTCGTTTCAATGAGTCTGGCAGAGCCACAACGCAAGTGGGAGGCTTCACATAGCCTGGGATGGGGTTTTTTTCCACAGCCTTTCAAAACAGGATCAAGCTCCAGCCTGGGCACAGCATCCCAGGGATCTCACCCACAGCCCAGGGCAGTGGGTGATGCTCCCAATAAGCTCCCTTGTGCCCCACCACAGATAATTCCCTGTCAGCCGGGGACATTGCCTGGAGCACTGCCCCAGTGGTGAAGCCTGCAGCTTCCCTTCCCTGGCTGCCCGCAATCAGACCCTTTATGTCCGGGTAATTCTCCCTCCTCCAGGTAATGCTGCTGTGGAGCAGGAACAAGGAGCCCAGGGGTGTTTTTCTGTGACTAAGAAAAGGTGTACGTGGCCTTGATTGCAAATGAACAATTAAGGCCCCACGTCTTGCATTCATTCCTACCTGATTACACACGGGTGCGTAAACACATCTTCACCCTGTTGCCTGAGGGGTGTCAATGATCTACCTTTTCTTTCACTCACCTCTCCTCCAGCAGATCTATAATGCGTTTAATCTTCACCAGTCACTCTCCTCAGCTTTTAAATGTCTAATTTGCTGCCAAGCGCTGCTTCAATTCTCTCTGTGCCACTGCTTTAACTCCCCAGCTCGTGTTTGCACAATTTCTTGTCAGCTCTGGTGCAGAAACCGTGGTACACCACATCCCTGGGGTGCAGGACCGGGTATGGGGCAGAAGCCTGACAGCAGCCCCGTCCCAGCAAGCACCTTCCACCCTGGACCTGACCCCCTCCACTCATGCCATGGTTAGGGGGCTGGTTTTGAGCAGGGTTTGCGGACACTTCATGGTTTGTGTGCAAGTGCTCAGTGCTTGAGGGGTTTGTACTCACAGAATTCTGAGTGTTAAAATTTGGGTACTTTAAACAGAACTGAATTGAGTTGGAGCTGGTGCTTGTCAATCCATTGTGCCTTCTTGCCTGGGAAAAGAAAACACACGTGTGCTTAAGGCAAACCAAGGACTAGTACAAGGAGAGGCAAAGGGGGTTTCACATGAGATGCACAGCAGTTCTCAGGGGCACCAAGAGTCTTCCGTGTATGAGAACAACCCCTCCAGCATCACCCCATTATTGTTAGCCAAGGCAATGGTGAAGGTTCTGCCTCCTGCCCACCCTCCTGCCCTGCCCCTGCTCAGCTGCAGCCACTTTCCATTCCCACCTGCAGGTACTTAGTGCTCAGCTCAGCACCAGTGACTGGTTTGGGTGCAGGGATCTGGCTCTACAGGTAAGAGGGAGTTTGGGGTTGTGCCTGGATGGACTTTTACTTGTGGGGGGCAGCGAAGGCTGGGAGGGTTTGTGAAGCTGGGGGAGAAGCTCCCCCATTTATCAAGTAGTTGTGGTTCTTTGGGCGATGTGTTTGTATGTGGCTGTGCTGCAGCAGGGATGGTGCATCTTTTGCCTGAATACATGTATAAAAGCAAACCTGAGACCTACATGATTGGGAAAACCGGCAACTAGTGGGAGGGAAATCAAATCTGCAGTAGCCTGGCAAGCACCGAGTTCAGCAGCTGGGTGGCTGGAGTGCTTTAGTGCTTTAGCAGATGGTTATGCATTGATGTGAAGGGAAAGGAGGAGAATGGAGCAGCAATGGCTGAAGATATTCCACCCATTGCATTGCTCCTCGCGTCCATCAGCTGGGCCAGCAGCTTTCTTTCTGGGACTAGGGGTCAAAAGCAGATAATGTGCCCATCAGAAGTTCAGAGGAGTGGTTGGTACCCAGGGCCATGGCAGTAAATGCATTCACATTGTCTACTTCGGCCTGTGCAAACTATGTGTGAATTGTGATTATCTGTGTGTGCCTATCTCTGAGCAGACACCATCATCTCGCAGCTCCGCCTGAGGAGAGCAGTTTGCTGCTGCCTTCAAGCTCCTTTAGCTGGTGTGTTGTCCCTGCAGGGTCTGTTTCCCTGCTGCAGGCTGCTCCAGCTATGGCAGGCTGAAGAGCAGGGGCCACACAGCTTCTCAACCAGAAGCTTGTCCCGACGTTAAACAAAGACTATTTAATGCAGTTTATTGTCTGCTCTGTGTGCACTTCTAGGGTCACACAGGGGAAATGCTCTGCTCTTGCCCCTGTGTGTATAAAGCTGGCTTTAAAACTCTACCCTGGCGACGTGCTCCCCTCGAATGGAGCTGCTGCCTCTGTTGTGGGATCAGAGCAAGGCAATGGTGCTTCCTCCTCCTCCCATGGCTTGTCTCTTTGGCTGTAGGTATGTGAGTGAATTAGGGGCCCTGACCCCGGGGGCTGCTGCTCCCCTGCAGTCGCTGGGAATGCTGCTGGGGTGGGGAGGATATTTTCTGAGGTCTGAGACTTTTCCTTCCACAGCTTTTATCTAGCCATGACTCCTACAATATTTAATCTTTATCAGAAACTGTAAGCCTTGTATTTATTTTATGGGTCAGTTGTTCATCCTTTTCCCTTGATGTTCTCGCTGGCGGTGGATGGTGTGGAGGGGGAATAAAAGAAAGCAGAAGGGAGGGGAAGAAAGCAAGCCATGCTTGTTTCTGCCTGTCAACATTTGTCCAAATGACAGGCAGACAAATCAGGCTCTGAAGGCTAATAGCAGGCAGATAAATCTGGCAGAGAGTAAGTGGTTGCATGAAAGTGATGTTGGAAATTTCCACCCAGCCGGTGTCTGGGAAGGATGGGAAGATTGCGGTCCATGGCCTGGGCCTCTCTTTGCATGACCCAGTTTCTCCTAGGGCAGGGCATGGATGATGCGGGAACCCGGACACCCGCATCCTTATTGCCGCAGGAGGGAGGCTGTGGGTGGTACACGGGGAGCATCCACAGTCTCGGCGTCTGACGGCAAGGCGAAATACCCGCTGCGCTCGTTGTCATCTTCACTATCTAGAAAGTCTTTGCTCAGAATTGAGATGAATAAAAGATTAGTGTTACAGGGGAGAGACAGCCCTGAAGGTAAAGGCGATCCACTGAATTTACTATAGATGCTGCAGAGACATAAATCAGGAGGAGATAAGTGCTGCCTGGGCATCCCAAATCTGTTTTAAGGGTCCCCTGCACAGCCTTAAGTCCTTCTTGAGGTGCAGCGGAAGATGTGGGTGGAGGAGCATCCTTCAGAGGGTTCATGTCTTCTCCAGGGTGCACGAGAGAAGCAAGGCCCAGGAGCTGCTGCCGGAGTGGGGACTAGGAAGAAACAATAGTGTGTTATTTGGGGTCACAGAAGCGCTTACCAGCTTGTAGACCGTGGCTGAGAAGCAATGAATATTTCATATCCAAAGCACTATCTGAAGTGTGGCAGGCAAAGATGCTGCTTCTCCTCCCCACCCCTTGCTCTTTTTGTTTTCCCCACCAAAGTGATGAAAATTTGTCAAAACATTAATCAGGGATCTGTATAAATGGGCTAAACACTGCAAAGAGCTGATCTGGCCAGAGTTAATCTGAACCAACAAAGTCACCAGGGACTTGCTGTGGGTGCTCCCAATTGGGATTTCTCATAGGGAATTCAGGTGAAACACAAACTGTCTCTGGAAAGCGGGATGCAAATGCTTTGGCATGGGTATGGCTTGGGGAGATGGCTGAATGTCTCGGAAGGACCACTAAGGTCTCTGGTTTTGGTAGAGATGCGCTTGTAAAGAAGCTCGCCCTGATGATGTGCCTTTATGAGCTTTGGGGAGCCTCTGGGTGATCTCATGTTTGACTCAAAATGTAAATAGCTGAGTCGGTGTACAGTTGGACCTGCCTGGGAAGCCCTTGTTTGGGAGGAGAAACCTCTTGGTCCCCCATCAATTAATCTTGGGCTGCGGGAGGCTGGAGCTCACGGATCGATGGGAAGATTGGCAGCTGGAAAATGGCACGGAAGGAAAATAGCTGAAATGATCAGTGGGGGGAAGGGGAAAGAAAGCTGTGCCAAAGAGAGGGCAGAGCTGGGGGGGTCCGAGCCCCTTTTCCTGCCTGGCAGCACCGTAACCCCCTCAATTCTCCCCATGCTCTCCTGTGGTTCCCCACCAGCAGAGCAGAGCAGGAGTAACGCAGTGCTGCAGTTTGCACATCGTTTCAGACTCGGTGTAAATAGTAACGTAGCTTGTGCAAGGAGCTCAGTGCTGCTGCCTAAAGGCAGGAGAACCGAAGGCAGCTCTGCTGTGCCATTTACTGTGTTTATTTCCTTCCTCCCGGGACATGTGAGCAAGCCCAGGGGCCCGGTGCTCCCGGGGCTGACCCTCCGGCTCTCGCACCAATGCAAATAGCTTCTGCTTCAGTTTCCGCCACCTCCACCTGACACTGAGTTAGGATGAAGATGTTTCCTCTGCATCAGGTGAAGTTTGGACACAAAGAAGAGCAGGTTGCTCTTCGTGTGTAATAGCCGGGTCCGTTCTTGCTGCGCAGCTCGAGGTCACCTCTCCGCATCCTCCCTCCCTGGCACCGGTGAGCTTGCCCGCCCGCTCCGCTCCGCCTGGAGGGTTAAACGCTGAGCGCTCCTGTCAGCTGTCACCGCCCCGTCTTTGTGCTTGATCTGCGTGCAGAAACGGGCAGGCGTCTCGGGGAAGTGGCAGGTTGGAAAGCTGCCTTCACAGGCTGCTGCTTTACTGATCTGCACCGGGCTTGTTGGCATTGGGCAGCGGCGCAGCCTCGCACGGTCCTCGATGCTGCTGCATCTCTTCTGCTGGGCTTCCAACCACGCTTCGGAGCCTTTTGCAGCCCTCTGCTTGCATTTTGAGTCTGTGTTTTCAGCTCACCTTCTGACCTTGCAAAGCTTCACCCCTGCAGCACCCTCAGGCTGTGCTGCCGGGTGTGTTGCTAGAGGCTGTGGGTGTCCCCGGCTGTGGGTGCCCACATATATCCTGAGCTTACCTCTTAACCTCCTGCAGAGCAGAGCGGGCTGGCCCTGCACCCTGCCTTTGCTTTAAGGAGAACCGGGGTGGTGTAGCGTGAGCTGGAATAACAGCCCCAAGCATTGTCTGGAGACAAGTAGCACAGATACAGCAGAGAGACAACATTTTAAAACCTCATTTAAGAGAACACAATGAGAGGGCTCTTGGGTAGAAGGAGAATTAATTAATCTAATTCCCACGTAGATACTTTTAATTAAATGTAAGTGCGTGGTCCTTAAAAAAAGCCAGTATATGGAAAAGAGCCGATGCCCTTGTGCGAGGCTGCCTGGTGGGGGGAGCGTGATTTGTCTGGTTTTGAGTGTTTTCAAGTACATTACAGCAGGAAAGGTCTGTTCTGTGAGAGTGTGCGCTGAGGTCCTCCCGCCCTGCATCCTTCTCTGAGCCCTGCTGCCCCATGTGGGGAGCACAGTGATGGAGAGGAGCAAGGTCGTCCTCTGTCCACGATGCCTGCTCAGGAGGAGCACCTCCAGAGACACAGGGAGAAAGGCAGTGCCCCATTTTCCCCACCTGTGCCATGGGGGTGGCACTGCCTTGCTGGAAACACTGCTAGTCACCTAAAAACTCTGCCCAAGACGCTCTCTGGTCACTTATGCTTCAGGTAATTGCTACACCAAACACTGGAGGAAAGCAGAACTACAGGTCCATTTTATTTTACATGCTGAAACTGAATTTCTTCCCGCATCCCAAATCCCCAGATCTCCCAGCTTCTCCAGAGCAGTTGGATCCTTGGGGCAGCAATCGGAAGGAAAGCGAAGCTTTGCCTCCTGCTTATTACCGAGCTCCATGCAGAGGTTAGCAATGATTCCCTGGCTCCTGGAAGCCCAAACCACCAGCAGGTGATAGATGGGCGCAATTACATATTTATGAAGTGTTGGTTTTTGACAGGCACGGGGAATTCGGCCAAATATTACTCCATTTTCCCCAGCCCTCGCTTCAAATATGAAGAAGATAAACAAGGAAGGGGAGTTGTGTTTGCTCATTTGTGAGAGTGTGTTTCCCACAGCCCTCTCCGGGGGAAGTAGCTCTTATCAAACAGTTGGTATATTTTTCCCTCTTAGATTTAACAGGGGGAAAAATAAAGATGGAAGAGCTTGGATGGGGCTCACTGGGCTGTGTGTGTAGCATGGCTGCGGCAGCTCTCACACGTGGAAAAGACAAAGCTGTCCCAAAGCACCCTGATCCTGCCTGGTCCTGTGGCTCTCAGCCCTGTCCTGCCATGAGCACAGTCGGACTCTCTGGGAGGGGAAGAGAAGAAGGTGTTTTCCTCATAAGCTGTTCAAGGAGGTTTGTTCCATTCCTGGTCAGATGGCTCCATGTGTGCTGGGAGACCCGATGCCAGTGTGCAGGGATGGTGCCTCCGCATGTGTGCTGAGGTGGCTGTGTCTTCAAAACGGGTTTTGGATGTGCTCCTGCCTCCCTGCTGCCTTTTTGCCTTCTCGGCATCTCGCTCTGTCTTCCTCTCCCTTTGCTGGTTCCTTACCCTTGTAGCTTGCCCCCACTCAGCCACGAAGCCTATTTAACATCAGGGAATGCTGTCAGCCGTGGAGAGCTGACAAAATCAGGGCCTCTCAGAAGGCAGCAGCAGCAGCTAGATGTGCTGACTGCATTTTCACAGCTCAGATGATATTGTGCTGCAGCTGAGGCTGAAAGGGAAGTGAGCTGTGATCTGAGGTGGAGGGAGTGAAATTCAATAAGAGAAGTGCAAGGTCTGTGGGTCCAGATGCTGCCAACACTTGTCTGTCCCGATCTGCCACAGAGCCCAGGCCCTTATCGTGGACCACGCTTTGCTGGAGCCTTCTCAAGTGCTCGTAGGGAAGGAGGGGACAGGATTTCTCTTGGCCACGGGAAGCTGCCTTGGGCAGGGACCTCCTGGCTGCTTTGTCACACTGGTGTCTGCCAAACCTACTGCTTGTGAGCGTCTCTCAGAAGCTGATGCCGCTGTTTGCGTTCCAAGGGCTCCTCGTGCCAAGAGGGCTGTACGTCGTCACCCCATGGCAGCAGCATCTTGGGGTCTCCAAAACCTCCTGTTTGAGGAGGGTGAGGCCTTTGCTTGTGCTGTGGGGAATAAGACATGGCTCATTCCCTTCCCTCCCTGCTTGCCAAGGGTCACAGAGCCGGGTGAGAGCGAGCCTGCAGCTGAAAGCCAGGTTATTGCTTCCCAGTGTCTGCTTCCCTGTTTCCTGGGTCTATCCCGAATTGGCCAGACGGGCCTGTGGGTGGATGTTTTCCGAAGTTTTGTGCCAGCTGTTTGCTGCCCACAGCTTCGGAGCCTGCCGGGCTCATCCTGCGCTGCCATTACTTCCCAGTCGGATGATGAAACCGCTGTCAAGAGAACAGAGATCAGCAAAACTGCATCTCCACAGATTTAGCAAATACCTGCATGAGCTTCACGGCTCATCTGAATGTCTGCCAGTAACATATGGCCCCGATCAGAGTACAGGAGTTGAGTTTAGATACCATGCTGATAGAAATAGTGCGGAAACCTGAGCACAGCAGTGTGGGATTCTGCAGTTGTGTTAAAGAACCCGGCTCAGCTATTATCACGTTAACTCGGGAGCCCATCGGATGGTTCAGGGACTGTATTTCCTAACCAAAAGCTGGTTATGGCATATTCCATCTTTTTGGACAATGCGCCTGCTCAGAGTTCAGTAGTGAAATGTTATTATGTCAAGCTGCTGGAATAAATCTGTCCCATTGAAGAGGCACGTTGGTGCCCATGTTAGGAGGTGTTTGCCTTTATCCGTGACTGCCAGGCATTAAGATACTCGGGTTTTTGATACAACACTGAACGACCAGCATCACCATTTGTTTCTATACATTTGTTGGGGTTTGGTTTTTTTTAATGGATAAGGTGAAAACATTGGGTATTTCTGGTCCCGCCAAAGGGTTGGGAGATGTGGACCCCTCTACCAGGCTGCCACTGGGAAAAGGCATCTGGTTGTTTTCTATAGGACTAACGTGCAGCGTAGCTAACAGAGGAAGTACTGCAATGTGCTCAGGATTAACACACCCCTGCAAGCAGGGGTGCACCATGAGCCTTTGTCATTGCTCAGTTGAGTGCTGGGGTTTTGTTCTGTTGTTTTGTGTTCCATTTTAGGGACTTGTAACAACTGCTGAGCTTAAGGAACGCGTTTGGCTTTTCCCCAGGATAGCAAACAGCGTTGCTTTATTATCCCATCATGTTTTGGTGAAAGGTGGGAATGCGGGAATGCGGGTCTCTGCAGTCACCCCTCAGAGTGACAGGATGATAATGAATTGAGAAACGGCTGCGGAGGGCGCTGCCCGCATCACGTCTTCATTAGCATCCTTCTCCCGGAGACTGCTGTGACAAACGGTGTCACCACAAACGGGAAACGAAGGAACAATCAGTGCCCGTCCACTGGAACGTGTTGCTGGTGCTTCCGCAGCAGCAGAGCAGGGACCCTGTGGAGAACCTCCAGTCATGGGTTAGATCCTTCCAGGCTGCCTTTATCGGTGTTCATTAACCAGGGGTGGCTCTCTGTCTGTGGCTGGAATGGTCTTTTTCCTTGGGGTGAAGTGAGGGGGAATTAATGACTGCTGTGCTGGAAAAGACTCGGTTTGGATGATGATACCTGAACTTACTTAAAGGCAGGGAAGAGAGAGGGATGCTTTGGGATGCACTTCAAGCGCAGGCATCTAAATAATGGCATGGATGTTTGTTGACTGAGGTGGCAGCTCGGAGCACTGGCTTGGATGCAGGTATCCGGGATGCGGGCTGTCCTACTGCTGCATCCCAAACCAGCCTCATCGCGCTGGCTGCCCTCTGCAAAACAAACCTGACAGTCTGTGTGAGAAGCCAGCTTGAGCTTCAGGCCCTCCTGTCCCCGACACCTCCTGCTTATCCAACATGCTTGACAGCTCAGCGGAGGGACCATGATGAGTCTCTTGCTTTCACAAGGAGCTTTTTATGAGATGCCTGAGTCAAAAGCTCCGCTTGTCATGCAGATGCCATGCCATACATGTAGTGAGCCGTTCGAGAGGCGAGGGGAATGGAGTCATTTGCAATGTGCCAGCACCTGCTTCTTTGAAGCACTCTGAGCAGGGAAGAATCCCATTACATGAAGGAGGCTGAAGTTGCACAAAACTGAGAAACTCGCAGAGGTCAAAAGAATAAATTACTCTAATTTTTAGGGTTTTGTGGGTTGTTTTTCTCCCCTGTTTCCACGTCAATCTAATCAGATGTGGTTTGCCACAATCACAGCTCATGCTAACCTTCACCTGGAGGGTATTAATATGCATGACATTCGTTAAGTGTTTGTTTAATTTTTATTTATGGAAAGTGGAATGTGCTGAGTGTAGCTGAGCTGGTGCCAGAGCATGTGTGGGAGACGTGCTGGCACAGGAGGCTGAAGCAGTAAGTGTGTGCTGCGCGGTGCTGGCCAAAGGATGCATAATCCCAGACCTGACCTCAGAGCAGGAGACCTCAAATGCATTATTGTTGTTTGGGTAACCCAGAACCGGCTCAGAGCTTCCCTGCTCCGTGCACGTGCATCACTAGGACTGTCCTAAAGATTATGATTTTAAAAAGGCAACTGGGAATATGGTCACCCTCCCTGCGCAGGAGGTGAGTTTTGGTGCAGAAGTGCTCCGTGCCGTGGAGGATCTTTGGCACTTGGGGCACCAAACCCTGACCTCTGCACCAGCATCCTCCTTCCGCCAAGCCCAAAGCGGTCACGGAAGGAGTCAGGGGGTTCACTTTGCCATGCTAAGATGCAGAGTTAGCCAGAGCCAAAGGAAGCAGTGTTCTCAAGGAGAACACGAGGCTTTCCCCAGCTGCTTCTGGGGAGAAGCAGGACCCAGACAAACCCCAACAAACCATCTCCTCCATCAGCAGCAGTCTGTGCTCAGCTCCCAGCGGGCTAAAGAGTTGGCACTGGGAGCAGGCTGTTAAGTAGAACTGCTTGACCCCCAGCCCTGGCTTACTGTCTAATGATCTGAACCTTGTGTGCCATCCTTCTCATCTATTGAAGATGTGCTCACAGCTCACATAAACGGTGATAACGTCGTATCCCTGAGAGAGAGGAGCTTCTGTGGTGGGGGATTTTCCTGCAAATGGCTCTTATTTTCAGAGCTGGCATTTGGGAAGGAGAAGGGAAGGAAAGGACAGTGCTGATTGGTAGCACTGTGGCCCCTGTGGCCATGTCTTGGAAGGGGCTGTTGAGATAACACAAGTCTGATATATTACTGAGAGCTTCCCCCAGCACCTCCCAGGAGTGACCTTGTGCAGCCTGAGCACACAGTTAACCAGCTAATGCTGGCTGAGCAAGGCAGTGGTCCAGGGCACACAGGGAGGCTTCTCTGATGTCTAATTTGAGGATGTGAACCAAGCCAGGGCTTGGTTTCAATGTGGTGTTCCCAGTCCTGTGCCCAAGAGCAGCACTCATGGGGTTCAGAGTGGTTAGAGCCCATCTATGGGGATCCTGGGAAATGTCTGTATAACTAGTATTAGGTGAAAGGAGCCTAAATAAGCACAGGGTGGAAAAACGTGCAAGAAAACAGATATACCGGTTAATGGATCTTTTATGGCTGAAAGGTTCTGCTGCCCTGTTCCTTAAATCAAAGTAACATCTTCCCAAATCTGACCTACAGCCAGCTCATGGCATGGGAAGGGATTAACTGGGACCATGATGGGCTCCCCATCCACCTTTGCAGCCAGTCTATAAACAATAATTTACCATTGACCTCGGATCTGTGCGCTTTATTATCTGAGAGCCATGGGATTGACTGGTTCTGCAGCAACCTGGGTGAGTTTCGGCAGTCAATCCTAATCTGGAAATTGATTTCAGAGTCAATATTTGCCCAGGTTTTTATTGTGATGTCTCTGGAGCAGCCAGTGGGTGGTGGCTCTGCCTGGTGCATCCTGTTTTTGCTGGGCTCCGGCACCTCGATCCTCACACAATAGCAGCTGATGGGAATGCTGCTGATAGCAGCCAGCTCCCGAAACAAGCCCGCGGAGCCGTCTCCTGGAAACCCTTAACGCATTCATAATAGGAGTATTTATGTATCTGAATTAAAAAAGAAAGGAAAAAAGCCTTAACCCTGCGGAAGGGGGAGCTGGGGGAAGGCAGAAAGGTTGCAGTGATTAAAGCAAGCTCCGTTCATTTGAGCGATATTAAATACGACGGGCATAATGACGACTGTGAGATCTGATAGAATAGAGAGAAGGCTGGAAATAAAGGGCTTGTATTTTTCCCTGATGTAACATAATGGTCACATTTTTCTTTCACAATGGTTTTTCTGAGATAAAGAACAAATTATACTGATTTGATTGCTACTTAGAAATACTTAAAATTGCAAAAGACAGCAGGTGGGCATGGTTAGGAGGGGTGGTTATTTTAGCAGAACAGATGCAGGCATAAAGCAGCACAGAGCAAATTTTTTAATCCTGAGACCCCCCAAAAAAATTCCTTTGGAGTCTTTCTATGCAGGCTGGGGGTGTGTGAGGAGGAGTGTGGGGGATACAGGAGGATGGAGGTGATGGTGCTGCCATCAGCACTTGCATGAAGTGGGATAAGCCACAGGAACAGTCCTTGCACCACCCTCGGGATGTCCTGGCGGGATATAAATCCCAGTGCAGATTAGGCATTAGAGACATCTTGTTATGATGCAGTTGGTAAGCCAAGGGGGTGACTTTACAGGGATAGTGGAAATGGGACATGGCACAGCCCATGGCACTGGGCAGGGAGGGACAAAGCCTCCTAAGGCACAGCCCTGGCTGGGTGTTCTGTGGAATAGAAGTACTCCCTCATTTTTAATTATTCCCACCATTAGAAATAACTGGTTGACTCAGATTTACACAGTGCTAATAAACATGCCTTGGAAATTACTTACTAAACCTCAGTTACTTAATAAACCCACCATATATAAAACAAGTGCATCACTTGGCAAATCAACTAATTCATGTTTAATTACTGGAAATTACTACCGGTGACTGGCCATTGCTCCAGTTTGCTCCTGCAATGGACACGCTTGTTTACAACCCCGAGTAAATTGCTTTGGGTAGAGCTGAGGTGTGGCGAGGCCGAGGCTGGCACGGGCAGCGTGACTCTGCAGAGGTGCTGGGAGGGCTCCTGTCCCAACAGAGACCTGTGGCCGCTTCCACTGCTGCCTCGGGGGCTTTTGGTGGGCAACCAGGGCAGGACGGACCTCCCGGAGGCTGGAAGTAGCGGCTGGTGCTTCCAGCCCCTGCCAAAGCAACCAGAGTTTGCTGTTTCTAAGCAAGGTGCCAAACAATGGGAGGGCGCAGAAAAGCCAGGAACAGCAGCCACTGCTGGAGCCAGGACTGTGAGCAGCTGGTTTACAAGTAATGAAAGATGCTATGTTTGTCCTTCCCAAGGGGTTCTCCCAGCACAGGACATGCCGGGCGTGGGAATTGCTGCCAGGCAGTCGGGAGCCGGGGCTCTTGCTTACACTGCAAAAACATCTGGAGGATTTGCATCAATAATCCAGATGTTTGGCAAAAGTGGCACAGCCTCGCCAATGTACCGCAGTGTTTGCCTGTGCTGTGGGGCTCTAACGGAGGCAGAGATGGCAAAGAGTCCCCCAGGGGCTGCTGAGCACGGAGCCGTGCCCCCCTGAGCCTTGCTGCCATGGGCACGGTGATGGGCACCATGCAGGCAGAATGGCTCTGGGGGGGTTGGGTATTTTTAGGGCACTGTGGGATTTGCTGTGTTGGTGCTGCTTTCAGTCTGTCCAAATTAATGCTCTGTTTCTTTATGGTTCTTACTTTAAGGAAGGTTCAGACCTGGATGTCTGTTTTCAGCAGTTTCCAAACAAAACTCCCATCGTTCATTTTGATAGTCCCATGAAGGGTGTGAGGCAAAAAGCTACGATAGCAGCAGAGCTGCTAATTCCAAGATTGTGATTCTGTAAAACCTCAAAGAAGTGTCATTTAGTGATAAAGTGTATTTTATGTTTCTTTTCTAATGGTGTTTTAGAAACATCTCTGATTCCTCTGGGATAGTAAATCAGATTCTTAGCTCCTTGTTGTAATGAACTCCTTGCCTGAGCCTGCCTTCCACAGCCGTTATTGCAACAGAAAGAAATAAACCCACCTTGCCTCAGAGGGAGGACTTCGCACACTCAGTGCTGACCCCAGGGCTAATGGTAAGCCAGAAGAGATGTTTGATTAGGTAGCCTGGCCCCCTGTTAAATATTAAACACGCAGTTCCACAGGGCACGCTGGTTTTGAGCTTCTCTTTGGCTAGGGAGGGGTAATGTTTCATAAACTGAGAGTTTCGGGTTAGAAACCCCAAACTTTACATCCTGGAATTCCCAAGATGCTGCTGCAAGGCTGGGCAGCTCTTATTCCACGCTGCTGGTGTTTGGTTTCAGCCCTATGCTGCCATGGCTGGAACACTCTCCAGGAGAGGCTGCACCTCACTGAGGGCACCGGCGGAGAGGCTGAGCTGGGAAAAGTGAGATCTGGCCTGTTCAAACTGCTGCTGCTGCTGGGAGCAGCATCCCACTGGGAGGAGATGGCAGTGGGGACCCTGGTCCCCATGGAGAAGTGGGGAGAGTGGGCAGAGAGCAGCAGGATCAGGGGCTCTGTTCCAGCTGCAGCAGCAAGCTCCTGGTGTGGGCAGAAGCTGCCCAATTTTGTATGCATCTCCTTCTTCTTCCCTTTTTTGTCCCAATCCTGCCCATCCTGTTGCATCTGCTGGGGCTGTAGGGATTTGTCTGGCTCTAGTGTTTAATCCTGAATCTGTCAAGCCGTGTTACATTTGATGGTGCCTAGAAGGTCGAGTGTTAAGCAAATCCATAGTGACCGGAGCCTTTGATGGGAATGAGGTGGAAGCCTAATTCAAAGGTAAGGGCTTTTCCATAAGCCAGGAAGGCCGCAGGGTAAGCGGGAGGAGGAGAGCTCAGAGCGCTGCTGTGCTTGCCAGGCGCTTCACACACCTTCCCTGGGATGGATGTCCCACAGCTGGGTGCTGGGTGGTCATTAACACGTCCCTCCTGATGGGTGAGGGACATCACAGCATCCCACCCTTCATCCCGCTGCTGGAGCGGTACCTGGCCTGGGAAAGGAAGCAGCTGAAAGCACGGGGGTGCCAGCCTGGAGCAGACCCAGCCCGTGGGTCTCCGTTCCCGGGCCTTCCTCCGTGCCTGTCTCCCAAGGAGTTCTGCTCCATGTTTCGCAGTCTGGGCTGAGGCTGATGGCTCCTTGTTGAGGGCAATTTATCTTCTCCCTGTCAGAAAATCCTTCCCAATAAAGCAGGCGGGAGCTGTCGCTCCGGCTGCTTCCCAGGGGAAGGCTGCTGGGAAGAGTGCTAGGGTATCTGATTAAACATTCATGCAAAAGACATAAACACTCTGCAAAGAGATGCTTTAGCAATCAGAAGCTGGAGGAGGCGGGGAGGCTGTGTGCAGCCTGGGGCAAAAGGCACTGAGGGTCCCGCAGCTGGATCTGCTGCGCATCCCTGTGGCCATTGCCCCCGCTTTGGGTCGTCTTTGGCTTTGTGGGGTTGTTCTTTTTTGGCATCCCGTGTTTTCTGGTTTTGCGGGATGCTGCAAACATTTAGCAGCAGCTTAATGAGATCCCTGAGCTTTATTAGCCACTGCCTTGTGCCGTCTGGGTTCAAATGTCCTGGAGTATTCCGAAAGGGAGCGGAGATCTTTGCGTCGCTGTAGGATAGCCTGTGTTTTGAAGGGAGGTAGCTGGCTGGCACTGCTAGCACCCCACCACTCGTACCTGGGGTTCCTGTTTCCATCCTCGATGTACATCCTCTCTGGTTTCTCTGCTCAGAGCAGGTTTGTGAAGGGACACGTGCTGTGGTACTGCTCTCTGTGCTATTTCCTTATTTCTCTCTGGTATAGGCCACACCACATGGGAGCTCTGATATCCCAGCTGTTTTTTAAAGGAGGAATGGGATAGGAGGGCCAGTGGGGCTGGAGCCTCACCATGCTCCCCACCTGCTGCTAACATTCACAGACGAGAGCAGAAATGAAGATGTCTTCTTTCCCATCTTCGGATAAACCAGGCTTTTTTGGTAAATTGGAGTAATTCATTGTGCATGTCCAGCCAAATATGTGCTTGTGCGTGGTTATTAATATGGTCTCTGGGTTTAATTTGCTTTTTTTCTGCAGCTAATTACCTGTCAGATAAAGAGTTATCTGCTCTTTCATGTGCACTCAAAGTTCAGGTAGCAAGTGAAAGTGAGGTGGCTTTCTGACTGGTCTGAGTGGAGTCAGGTACGCAGGTGATGCAGGCAAGGAAGAGGAAAGTTCTTGGGCTGGGATACTGGAAATTCCCAGTCAGTCGCTGGGATGTCCCATATAGCTCCAGGCAAACACCAGCAAAACCCAGACACAGCCCCAAAGCTTTCTGCCATGGAGATGCTTTGGGTGCTCGGGTACACGGGGTGATTAGGTGCATGGCTCTGTTTTCTCTTGGTAAACCTGCTGCTCAGCTCAGCCTTGGCATGGGCTCAGGAGTCTCCTTCGTGCTTGTTTTCTGTGCCATGCTTTGGTTACGTGGGGCTGACAAACGAGGGAATAGCTGTTGTGAGATGCAAGTGGGTGCGTGCGAGATGATTATAAGCATATTAGCAGAATGAATTATGTATATGGTTATAAGAAATTATTGATCTTTTGGGTCCTAATCATGCAATTACTCATCAAATGATCTATTTCCCGCACACTAACCCTTTGCAACCTGCTGCAAAGGGACCTTGTGTAGAAATGGTGAAAAGTGGAAATAAACGGTTTTTGTGGGATCTCACACACCAATGCCACAGGTGAATAATTATCATCTATACGGTAACAAATCCTCCTGACACACGAAATCTCCAGGCCTGAATGCTGCTGGGTCAGCAGTTTGGCCCCAGATGGGGCTGGCGATGCAGCCAGCATGGCACGTGTCCCCGGCAAGCCCAGCAGCCGATGCACAGCACCATGCCCAGCTCACTTGGAGCTTGCGGATGGAAGCGGCTCCGCAGCCAGCCTCCAGGGACCCCGCGAGCGCTGTGTTGCTTTCAGCAGAATAATGCAATTCCTCATATTTTATTAGCCGTAATAACCACCAGACTCCAGCCATTAATATACCCACATCCACATTCTTTTTCCAGCATTCCGATTATATCAGCTCCTTGTGCGACGCTGACAGAAACCACGTTTTCAGCATAGTCTGTTTGCTGGTGCCTTGAGTGCCGGACACAGGGATTCCTGGCAGCCAGTGTCCTGGGATACAGCCTGGCATGTCCCTTGCACCCACCGCAGGTCCCACTGGGAATCAGTGACTCCTGCAGGGATTTGCTCTCCGTAAAGCCCATGTGACTGTGGTGCCACGCTGTTGCGTTTTCTGGCTTTTGCTTTAATGGGTGATAAACCTGATTGACTCTCCAGCTTTAGACAACTCCACAGGATATTAGCTGGGGAGGGATTGATTTTCCCCCCTCCCCACCACGTTTTTTAATGGAGCAGGCACCTGACGACTTGAAGTTACGAACTTTGAGTTAAATTATGAACCTCTTAGTTTCGCATTACGAGGAGTATCTGAAACCTGATTTGCTACATCAAACCACATTAGTTGTGTTATGTTATTTTCTAAAAACACATTTTGGAGAAATAACTCCAGTCTGTGTTGCATTTTATAGAGCAAAATAATTGAATGGCGGCTGTTTGTAATTTTAGCAATCTCTTAACCTTAATCATATTTAATGGCTTTTCTCTTCAGGCTAACAGGAGGGGGAAAAACATATTTCAGCTCCATTATATACCAGCACTACAGTAATGCACTCCTGGCTCTGGCAGGCACTGTAAATTCCTGCTTCTGAATTGTTGGTTCAGGATAATCATTCAGCAGGGAATTACTTTCTCATCTATGAAATAAATGAGATGTTAAACTAGTTTTCTGCTTCCCGTGGTAGGAGCGCGGGCCCGTGGAAGGCGGCAGCGTGCCCCCGGCCTGTTGGTGGGGAGCGAGGAAGGGGAAAAAGAACAAGATCTGAGCAAAACAAGCAGGAGGAAAAGGAGCCGTGCCTTTCCACAGCTTTGTGGCAGGGAAAATGTTAGAGATGGAGCTGCTCTTTGCTGCTTAGAAACCAGCACATCTTGAATAGGTGAGTTAAAAAGCTCGGAAAGGACAGGGATGTTGAAGGCGGTGCCTGCTGGAGCGATGAGGGGTTTCATTCCTGCATTGTTTGTACAGTTCCTACATAGCCGACTGAGTCCGGAACACTTCCATGGTGCTACTAATTACAATTCCAGTTGCCTCAGTAATTGAAATGTGTCTCAGGGACGAGTGTTTGGAACTTGCCCATCCAGGTGATCGCTGCTCTGTTGTTTTGGGGCAGTTTCACTCCCAAGTAGTGCCGGGAGCAGATGGGGCACATGTACATGGTGGAGCTCACAGGGCAGCTCCCTTCCACATGGGTGACCCAGAGAAATGTCCTTGGAGGGGTCTATAGGTACAGTTGGTTTCTGGTGTGTAGGTTGTGTATGTGTCCAGGCTGTGGGGATCCCTTTGGGTGCCTGTTAGACAGTGTTTGCACTGAGACCCATGGGGAATGACAGGGGTCATTGGCACAGAGAGTAATGGCACAGGAATATTCACAACGCAAACCAGCCAAAGTCCTGCGGCCACCACTACCTGGTAAAACATTCGGCTGTCACTTTGCAGCCTGGCTAAAGATGGAAAAGGGATCAGCTGAATAGCTGGTGTGTGTGGGCTGCATCCCCTGCCCTCTGCTTGCACTGTGTATCGCTCTTGTTCTGCTGCAAATGATGGTGCCTCCAGGAGGAATAAGCAGCCGCTGTGTCTCGGCGCAAGTAAGGTGGTTAATTTTTCCCTGTTGGAGCTCTGTTCCTCTGGAACTCTCACATTGTACTCCTGAAAAATAGGTTAGTGTAATTACAGCTGCTGGTCCAGGCAGAGGCAAGGCATGATGGTGATTAGCTCGGCGCGTGTGGGAGAGGTCACCTCTCCTCACCCCACACGAGTGACAGGGTGACATCCATTTCAATATGCAGTGTTTTGTACGAGGTGCCAAACCTGCCAAGAGTGGAAGAAATGCCTCCGAATTGCTGGCTTCTCTCAGCTGGAATATTAATGCTGTTTTAGCAGAGTCCTTTACAGCCCATTTCTACAGATGGGTATTTTTCTTTCAGAAGATGGCATTACAAAGTAAAACTCCACCCCTGCCTCCTGGTCTCTGGCTCCATCAGAGCAAGCTGCTAAGGAGGTCTTTGATATATCATACACAGTAATGGCTCCTGAAATCAATCTGTACTACACAGAAGTCAATGAAGAGGTCTGGCGGGACGCAGTGTCCCATTAGACTCTGACAGGCACCTTGTGGACCAAGGTCAGGGTCCACCAGGATAAGCAGTTTGGGAGGGATGGAGAGTGCCCGAAGCTGGTGCAGCCATCCCTGATCCCACAGGGGGGTGTGTTCTTCTCTCCTGAGCCTTCCCAGAGCATTGTGCCTGGGAGGACTCAGCCCCAGTGACTTAGGGAAGGGCTGGTGAGAACTGAGATGGGGGAAATGCTTAAAACTTCTAGTTAGTTTCTTTCCTAAAAAGCTGACATTTTGGAAGCTGGCTCCTATATGTGAAAATCTTCTTCTTTGAAGAAAACTCTTCATTGCAAAGTAAAAATCATTTTGTGGTGTGGTGGATGCTGCAAATCAAGTCCTGGTTTGCTTGAAAGGAGATGATGGGAGAGGACTGGGAGGGGAGAGGAGAAGAAAGGAGAGGAAAGGTGCTTGTCTGCTCCCTCCTAGCTGGGCTGGACCATGGGCTTTCTTGGTTCTCACCTGTGTGGCACCAGGTACAAAGGAGCCTGCACCGGGGCTGCTAGAGACAAGTCACACATGCTTGTCCTCGACAAAGGACCCCACACCCCTTTGCACTCGGCAGCATGTGAGGCTTTACTGGAGGAAAACGATAATTGCCTTTTTATTCATTTCAATAGCATCATGAAACATTAAAATTGGGTTTGTTTGCTCACATGGGAGTGCCATCCATCAGTAACGCGGTGCCGGGGAGGTTCTGCCACTGCAGAAGGCATTATTAAAGAAACTAATCATTGAAAAAAATCATACAAATAACCTAGTTGTCTTGTGAGCCTAATGGCCCTATTTCCCTATTCTCCACCATAATGAGAGCAGTTGGGGCTGCTTGAAGCTGCCTCTCCCAGAGCCTGATTGCTTTTCAATGTCCCTGATAACCACACTGAGAGCCCATAGATCTGGTTTGGGTAACTGGGAGCCAGCCTGCGAGCTCCCTTGCGGGGTGGTATGTTTGTGTGTTAATTAAAAGCACGCTCAGGGCCGGGTGCTGGGTCCCCCTCGGTGCCCACCAAGCGTGGTGCTGGTGACCCGTGGCAGCAGTGACTGCCCGCAGGGGCTTGGCACAATGAGTGGTCCCAAAGTAACACCAAAACAATGTGTTCCTGGCTGTGATGTGTCTGCCCTGGCTTTGGAGAAGCCCTGGTTGGTTCAGTGCTTGCAGCCTGTTTTCCTCCCGTGCTGCTCCATCCCAATTACGCTGACAGGGAAGGTGGTTTTACTTAATGGTGCCCTATGGCACAACCGTGAGGCCCCGCTGCTATTCCCAGACAGGCTCTTTCCTAGAATGTAAGTTCTTTGAAGCTAAACAGCACAGAAAAGCTGAAGAGGGCGAGGTGAAGGGATCAGGTAAACACTCTCAGATTTAGAATGGTGGAAGGACATAAAGTGTCCAAAGGATGAGGCTGTGTTACTCATCTTCCTGGTGTGCCACAGGAAACCAAAACCTGCAGCCAGACCCAGCTACACCAGTGACTTTATACCAGCAAAATATCCAAAGCAGCCAGAGGTGGGTTTTGGGGTAGAGCCCCACAGCCAGGAGTGAGTGATGCTATTATCCAGCCTTTCTCATGTGCAGCTGGGTGCTAACCCCCTCTGGCTGCAAGAGCGGGTTTTGGGCAAATCCAGACTCTTCTGGTGAGCAGAAACGGTACCGATATGGGGAGAGGGTGGCCACTGCTCTGGTAACACTCTGAAAAGTGTTACCTTCAGAAACCAGAGATAATCCCTTAATTAAATGTAGCCTGCATTTCCCCTGTTAAATTAAATGAGGTCTGAAATGTGTTGTGACCTTGACCCTTGGGCTGCGTTTAACCTCAAGCAGCACAAAACCATCCCATTTCTTTCAATCTATGTACTGAGTTTTCTCCTTCTCGGAGGCAAAATATTACCCGTGTCTGCTTTGACGCAGTTCTGATTCAATTGGCCCTCTACCTGAACTGCCAGATGAAGCTCGTGTGGAGGGATTGAAGCCAGGCACTGCTCCCAAACAGTTTTCTTTTAAGCGGCCCATTAGACATTAACCTGCAAGACGGTGTGTTTTAAGAGAGCCTTGTTCATCACCGCAGAAAAGTCAAATTAACATAATTTCTGGAAAAGAACAATGGAATAGAAACTGTTAGTCAGTGTTGATTGAACAGGTGAGTTTCGGTGGCTTGATCTGCTGAATATTCATACTATATTGTTTTTGACATTTAAGAACTCAATTATCAGTTGACTAATCAGTCTTTTACAGCGCGTTGTTTTCGCGATGGGAAGTGAAGCGCTGGTAAGCCTCCAGGGGAAGACTATTCAGATGATTTTTGGGGTTTGGTTTTACTTTAAGGCAGGGTTTTTCTTTGTTCGGTGGATTAATTTAGCACTTCTACTAGCAAGCGCCCAGGAGCCTTTAGCAGGATGAGTAGCTTTTATCCAGGCTTTCCAGCCCAATGGCATTGAGCTTCGCAGCATTCTGCGGAGCTGCGAAGCCCAGGGGCTGGACCAGGAGATGCTCCCATGGAAGGGGACCAGCCTCGTGGTCCAGCCAGGAGCTTCCAGCCCTTCGGAAGCTCCCAGCTCCCACGTGCTTTGCGGCCTCCTGGCTGTTCCTCAGCACTAGGTGACAGTAATGACGATGAAGACTGGGGAAACGGTGGCTAATGAGCTCCCTGCTGCTTTCTGCTCAGGAAAGAGTCACAGTGCTCGGACAGGAAGGGGCGCTTGTGTTTTCCTTCTCTTTCTGGGCAAGGAAGGGGTTTTATCAGCAGTGTGGCACCATGACCAAACTTGTCTCCACTCAGGTTCGAAGATGTAGACATGCCACAGTCCATACTCCTCTGGGAGCAGTGGCAGGAGAGGAGAGGAAGGAAAGGCAGGATGTGGTATAACCTGGAGCTCTAAAAAGGTGTGAAAAACACTGAGAAAGCTCCCTTAGTAAAGACTGATTGCAAACATATTGCAAAGCAAGACAGGGATGGGAACTGTCTAAACGTTAATAAGGATCCCCCAAACCTTGTCCCTGTCCTTTTCTTTCTTGCTTTCTGGAATATAATTTGGAAATCTAGTCATAATCCTTGTGTAGCTTCTTCCATTGAACAGCTCAGGGACCAGCTTTCCACTTGATAGCTTATTTTGACATATTTACTCATAGTTATGTCTGTCTCAGCAGCATCCACATAAAACCCTGAAACTTTAAATTAATACATAGGGACTGACATTTTTTGCCTGCAGTTGAACAGTCTTTTAAACACACTCTCCTCCCTCTGGCTTCTGGTTATACTTAGGTCTAAAAGTGTAACTCTACAGCAAAGCAGCAAGTGTGGGTTTTTGTTGGGTGAAAATGGAGGCATCATTCCATGGTGCCTGTTGTCAGCGAGTGAGCCTTGTTGCTCCTGGGAAGGCTGGTTCTGGTGAAGGGAATTGGGCTTGTCCATCTCAAGGGGCCACCGTGTCGGCGGTTCACTCCCTTTGCTGTTCCTCTGCGCTGGCTTTGGGGTGCAAAGACTGAGGGCAGGAGGCCTGGGACACTGCCCTGCAGGATTGTTTTGATTTAGGAAAGAAAGCAAGTGCATTATTGCACCTCCTCAGAGCACGACAGTTATTAATAACCCCATCAAGAGCAGCGCGCTCCGGCTCCGTGTGCGCAGGCGATGCCCGATGACGGCTGCAGAGCGGGAACGCTCCCCCGACTTCCCAACTTAACAAGATGTTGTGTTGCTCAACACTGGTATTCTCCTTCTGTATTTTAACAAGCTCTGCTCGGGGTGTGCAGGTCAGATCAATAGGAGCACAGGCGCCCTCCGTCGCCCTGAAGAGAGGGGAAAGGACTGCAGCTCAAGGATTTCTTGCTGGTTTCTAACATCAGCCCTTTCCTTTGCACTCTTGTTTATTGTGCTCTTGCAGAAGTATTTTGGTTTTTCTTTATGTTGTAGGGAAGCTCAGCCCTCTGACAAGCAGCCTGGGTGTTGAGAGGTGTGAGTGGGGGCAGCGGGTGGGTGCTGTGCTTCCTACTGTTTTGATGGGGTGTTCCGGGCAGTGTGCCCATCAGCTGCAGGCTGCTGGGTCTGCGTTGCCGGTGGCATCGCGATGGCACCTATCAGCTTGTTTTGGTAGGGTTGCAGAGGGCTGTGGGGATGCAACGCTGCTCTGTCAGCCCCAGGGTTTGCCCATGGTGCTGCAGATGCCTGTGGCTGGTTTGTCAGGCTGCTAAGGCTGCTGCAGACCTGCGTGTGGGCTGGCTCGTGAGCAAGCAGTGGGATAGAGCTGGAGCAGCTGGAAAGCTTTGGACAGCTCCACACACTTCCAGGGGCCACTTTTCACTCTGCAGCTGGTTTGTGATTCAGGGGTGCTGGTGAGTGATGCAGGTGGACAGGGGTTAGTTGCTATCAGCCGACACCGTGGGGCACAGTGGCGTCTTGTTCCAAGCAGGGCTTGGTGTTTGCTGCTTTGCTTCACAGAAAAAGAGCATTGTGCCTTGTTTGGGAGAAGACGACTGAGAATTGTAATTCTTTTTAAAGCTGGTGTTATATCTACATCCATGTGTATGTGCAACCACGTCGTTATCTCTCATGAGAATAATGCTGTCTGGTTTTACACAACTTGAATAATTCATCAGTATAAACGCTTTGTGCCCAGTGCCTGACAGTCCTCCCTGTAAGCAGAAACAAACCCACAAAGGTGTAAATGGATAACTAGATTTCCCGGGTCGCTGGACCTGAGCAATAGGGAATTTTGGGGGGGTCCGTGCAGCCACTGAGGGATCTCCTCTGGCCCTCACCTGAGTGGGAAGCAGACACAGATAACCGGGAGGAGGGTGCTCTGGCCGGCCCCGCTCCATGCTGGGCTGTGGGATTTGTGTTTGATTGCTCAAATAACTTTCAAAACATACTTGTGTGTTATTTCGAGTAAGTGATGCATTGCTTAGGCCCAGATACCTTTCCTCTTTCCAGAGAAGAAAATAGGCATGTTTTCCCCTGCAAACACATTTATTGTGCAGAAAGGAATCAAAATACCATTTAATCCTGAAGATTAAAACCCGTGTTGTCAGGGGATGCTTGTGTGGAGCGCTTGTTTTCTCTTTCTTTTCTGATGGATACAGCTGTTTTCCTTGTCGCTTGCCAGACCCCTTCACACCGATCCCAGGACTATTACTCCATCGTGTCACCGCTCTGCAGAAAAAAGGTATTAAGCAAAATAGCATTCTCAGAAGCAGGAATTGCTATTGTTAGCAAAACAATACCTGCAAAGTCCTTTCCTCCCAGCTGAAGCCTCATTCCTCCCAGCAGCCAGCCGGGAGGGACGATTCATTAACTTGTCCTGGTGGCCGCTGCTGACCCCAGTGATGCCTCTGCTTTGGGCCGACGGCTTTGCTGGTAGGGGAAGGGAAAGAAGCTCTATCCTGATCGCTCTCCTAGATGGGCAAGGTGCCCTGATCCATGCAGGATGTTGTTTTTCCCCAGGTATTGGCACTTTAGAAGTAACTTTGCCACTGGCTAGAAGAGTTTCTCTGAAGCAAGTCATGAAGTTTGCACCCACTCGCAACCCCAAATGTTCTTGTGGCTAGGAATTGGGTGAGAAAAAAGGAAAGATGGTTGGTAGTGTTTGGGGGGGGAGAGATATGTGGGTTTGTTGAGGAATATTATTCTGCCTGCAGGAGGAAAGGCCGCCATGCCTTGCAGTCAATAAGCCTGGCTCCTGGGGTGGCAGAGCGCCAGGCATGAGGATTCACTGCTTGCTTCCTCAACAACAACAATTAGCTTCTTGAGCTAATGAGGGGTTTCATAAGCAACCATGAATAATAGTGCTTGGGGACTCCTGGCAAACCTGGTGTTTGGCATCACAGAGCCACGTGTTGTCAAGATCAAAGCAGAGACTCCTTGTGCAGCAGTTTCCTCCCAGCCTGTTTCATGGGCACCCGGGCTGCTCTGGCTGTGGGCTGGCAGGCACGGAGACGGAGCTGCAGGACTGACACCCCGTGCCACAAGGTTTGCACATGATGGTTTGGGCAGTCTGGTTACAGGCATCTCCGAGGAGTCCCTGGAGACAGCAACGATCCAGTTCTGCAGAGGCTGTCGGAGCTATTGGAATACGATGGCCACATTAGGAGACATAGAGAGACCCTTTGACTCCATTGATGGGAAGGGGAGGGATATCAATTCTACCGCTTTGAATTAATGAACTACAGTCTGAAACTCACAGCCTGGTTAAAAACATTATAGATTTCTCCTGCTTGCTGCTCTAAGAGGATTTCTGTTCCCCCCGTGCGCTCTCCACAGCCTGCGAGCATCGGGAGGAGCATCCCTTCCAGTTGGGAAGCAGCATTCTGCCTGGCTGCCTACAAGGCACAGGAGCACCAGCAGCCAGCCCGACCCGAGCCACAGACACCTCCTGAAGATTCAGCTATCCCTTACCATCATAATTTGCCATTTGCTGTGAGTGGCTGAGCTGTGGGATGCCCTGGCAGGCTTGGATTCAAGCAGGACGTGCTGCTTGCCTTGAAAGGCAGCAAGCAGAAATGTTCCTAAATCAAAAGGCTACTCAAACAAGTTGGATGGGGGGCCCAGCCTCTGGCTGAAGCAATTGGCATTGCCCACTGTAACGTGGCCTTCGCTGCACAGCATCTCCCCAAGTGCGAGGCAGCATCAGCTCTGATTTTAATTTTATTCATAGAGCCGCTATTACTCCATGTGGATCACGCGGGAGGAATACTAATGGCTCTCTGGATTGTTTTAAGTGCAGATCTGAACCAGAGAGTTGCTTTCATTTTGTCAGGAGCTGTTGCTTCACACCGAGATTTGTGGCATTTTCCTTCTAATGGATCCCTCTTAGCTCCAGCACCGGACACTGAGGTGTGTGTTGGGTGCGAGGGTAGAGCAAACCTGCAAGTGCCAGGGGAAGGGGAGATGGGGAAACCTCCTCTGAAAACCAGTAGTTATTAATGCTGGTATGCAATTACACATGCAGAAAGGCTCTGCTCCTGAAGGAGGGTGGCCAAGGCTGAGGTGCTTAGCTGGGATCAGTGCACCCTGCCCATGCTGCAGGCTCACTGCTGTGCTCCAGCCCCTGTGCAGTGGTGCAGCAGCTCATCCTTGGCATGTGGCGCCCATCTGAACCACGAACTGGTCAGGGCAGGGACACCCTCTTGTGCTGCATTGCTCTGGGGAAGCTTGGTACTCCTGTAACACTAATAGCAATTAGGAAAAATGAATCACTTCTCTCACAGGCTTCCCCTCTCACTCTGCCATCTCTGTTTCCTCTGAAGGTTGATCTATGCCCCCAGTAATTGCTCTGCCTGCCCCAGCCAAGGATGCACCAGGGAACATCTCGACCTTGCTGCGAGGCCCCTGCGCTCCTCCCAGGGTGCACGAGCTCCCCTGCTCCTCTGTAATTGCCTGCACAGGAGGGTGCCCCCGGCTCTGCTCCGAGGGCGCTCCAGCCTCACACTGCATCCGAGGTGGGAATTACTTCATTTAGCAAAGAGGATTAATGTTTCATAACAAAAGGTAATTTATTCAATTGTATGCAAAAAAGGTAGCAGTAACGACACGTATGAGGCTTGCTTTATTTTTGGCTATTGTATTGTGAGTTTAAACCCTGTGAAAACATTGCGAACTCCCTTGTGCACCTTTGGGGATAACTTGACCAGTCCCAGCCTGAATTGGGTTGTCTTAATTAAACACACTTGACTTTGGCAGAGGTGGAACAGGCTCAAGTTCAGCAGCACCTCATGCACGATGGTTTCTGTGAGCGTGGTGCATGGAGAAGGAGGAAGGCTGTGAACTGCCTGCAGAGCCAGAGGCGTAAAGATAGCAAACAGGCGTCGAATTGATCCCTGCAATACAGGAACCCTTGTTTCAGGAGACCCATCTGCTCCCTGGGCTCTCACCTCTTCGCTGCGTTTGCCTCCGGTTTGCCTTTAGGAAGCAGTAGTAATAATACCAGCAACCCCAAATGTCCTTGCCTGCGGGACTTCTTCCTTCTCGCTGCTTTGCTGTGGCTCTAAAATAGCCTCGTGCCACAGGCACTGATTTCTCCTCCTCCTGCCCCAGTTCCAAGGTTATCTGCACCACTGGCTGTGTTATGGCCCTTAAATGCACCTCAGCCAGGTCTCACATCCATATCCACCACTTTCTTAGGACAGACATGCATCCTCCTTCTGCACCCAGCCTGGTTTCAGCTCCAGACATTCACCATGAGCTCTGTGGGATCTGTGTTCACTCAGTGCCTGCAGCCTGGATCTATCAGAAAGTGACGCTGTGGTTGGCTCTGAAGGAACAAATTTGGGTTTGGGGTTTTGTTGGTCTTTTTTTCTTAAATCTAGACCAAAATGACCACCAAGAAACGCTGTCCCCAGCCCTGTGCAGAGGCTCTGCGGGTCCAAATTCCTGTTGCAGCTTTTCCGTGTCATGCTGATGCCATCACGTGCCTCTCCAGCATCTCAGGAGGTATTTATAGCATTTTGAGATCTTTTGTGTGGCGTGAACTCTTGAAATGAGCAAGCCAGTCAGTGCCTCTACCTTCTGAGGAGACTGCGAGAGCCTCAGTATCTGCATTGATCCAGCCCTGGGGATTTGCATTAATTACTTCCTCCTCCGGTGACTTTCAGCTCCCGATGCAGTTGCTGGCGCAGATCCTGCAGCACACACAGTGTCCACATCGTCACCCCTGGCCTGTATCCTGTGCCCGATGCAGCGACAGAGGGGCCTCAGCTGTGTCTCAGAGCTGGTACTGCCACATCCGAGCTGATGCCAAAGATAAAGGCAGCCAAAGATGGGCTGGTGTTGGGATGTTGGGATGTACCCCAGCAGAGAAGGGCCAAGTGCTGTGGCTTGTGAGCAGGCACAGCAGAGGATGGCGTCGCTGGGTGGGTACCAGCCACCTCCAGTGCTATCTCAAACCAGTTGCCTTTGTCTTACCCTAGAGCATCTCTTCATCTCGCCTCTGCCTCCTCACTCCCTGACTGGTTTTGTCTCTCTCTGGCATTCCAAAGAAGCTCTCTGGGCCATCCTGTGCTGAACGTGCCTTGTTCTGCAGGTGATACTCAGCCCACAAGGAAAGGAGCTGTTGGCTTGTGAGAGCATTTCTAACCCAGACAGCAATTCCTTCAGAGCTGTCATGTCACCCGCACTGGACAGCGAGCACAGGGCAGGTCGATAATCCTAACTTCAGTTAGAAACACAAGATATTACTCCTGCCAGAAAACAAGGGTGACAAAATGAGTCATTGCACTGTACCGCTCACTTCTGGTTTTGCCAAAGTCAGAATAGAGGTGAAAGGAGTTTGATTCCCCTGCCCCTCTTCTGCTTTCACCTAAAAGAGAATCACCCCTGGGCTAAAGATCCATCTGGCAAATTGCATTTATAGGGAGTTTCTGAGAAAGGATTTTTGAGCTCCTTTCAAGAGGGCTTCTTCTCACTGCCTCCAGCCTGCAGCTCCCTGGGGAGCCCTGCTCTGCCACCCTCACAAGCAGGAGCTCCAGCTTGTGCTGAAGGACACGCTGTGGAAAAGCCATTGAGAATCTGTATAAAAACATGGTCTGGCATGAACCACATTGGAAATTGAGCCTTATTTTTTGCAGAACCCGTCAAGAAAGAGGAGCACTGTCATATTAAACAGTGCAACTAAACACAGCACTCAGGGCTGATGGTGGCTGGGGAAGGCTCTGCAGAGCCAGGGGTGAGGACGCTGCTCTGCATGCAGCTGCTCCAACACTGAGATGGAGAACATGGTAAAACAGCTCAGGGCTGGAAATTACCACTTGATGGGAGAAGTTTTGCTCTGCTCTGCAAACCACAAAGAAAAAGCTTAAACTTGGGAAGCTGGGAAGAGTTGTGCAGTTCTCTGATGTCTGTGGGCTCCTCGGTGAGCTGGCTGATGTCCCTCTCTCATCTTATCCATCCACAGGGCTCTCCTGGCCTCCCTCCCGGCAGGTCACTGTGGATGGTGGCCCGGTGGCTGGCATGGCTTGTCTCCATCAGAGCTCCCACTAGGACACAGCCAGGAGGACCAGCTCCAGGTAAGCTCAGAGGGTTGCTGTGCCTTGTCCTCATGGGGCTGTTCCTGTTGTGTCGGAGCCCTGCCTCCTCCTGCCCAGCTCTCAACAGCTTGTCTGCTGAAGGGTCATGTAGGAATGTGTGTCTCTGCCTTCACGTTGTTCTGTAGCTCACCCCAGCCTGGAGGATGGGCTCTCTGTGGGGACGCTGCTTTTATTGCTGCTTTGCTGGCCGTGGCATCAAAGAGAATAGCAGATAAATTGTGGCTGGAGATAATGAGAGTAGTATGCCTCTGGGATTTGTACCAGATCCAGGACTCTGCCATGCAGTCATTAATGATCTAGGAAAGCAATAAGCTGTGAAGGAGCAGAATTTGCAGATGACACGCTGCTGTTTGGAATAGGCAAGTTTAAAGAAGACAGAGGAATTTTAAGGACATCTCCCAGAGCCCAGTGAACAAGCGCCTGGTGCGGGGTTACATTTGGTTTGCCCGGTGCAAAGTGATGAACAGGGATTGTGATTACCTGAGCTATTTGCACACATCTGTGTGTTCTGAGTTAAGTCTGTCAGCTCAGAAAGCTGATACACACCTATGTTAAAGGAAACCCCTACACCAACAATCCAATGGACAGACCTCAACAAAGATGCAGGAGAACTAAAAATGATACTAATGCTTTCCTGAATAAGCCGTAACAACCTCATCCTCAGGGGAAGTTTCCCCGGTTTCCGAGGTCCCCATTCCAGGATGTGCTCTGTTGTGCTGCTACAGCAGCAGTGGTGATTTTAGCCAGGATGTGGGAAGGAGCAGGCGGCTCCCGAACATCCGTGCCCCCGGTTAAACCTCCAGCACAGGGTCTCTGACATGCCATGGGGATGAGTTACCAGCTGTGGCAAAAATCACGGCACTCCTGCTCCCTCAATAACTCGTAACTCCAGAGCAACATTCAGCATTGCAATTTATTCTGGTTGTAAAGCACAGGGAAGGTAAATCACAGAGGGTATAATCATTCCTTTTCTTTCTTACAAATCAGGCCACATCTAAAAACTTGTCCTCTGCCTTCCCGGAATGGACTCTTTTGTCCTGGGGGCAGCAGGAAAGGGAAGGGGTAAAGTTTCCCACATGCACAGACCTGATGACAGCTAGAGGACAAATCCTCTCAGGGCTAGCTGAATTTCAGCCCCTTGACCAGCAGCTCCTGGCATGGTCACTGATATTTATTTTTTCCCTGCCTTGCAGCAATCACAATTTTCAGTTCCTGACCCCTTATACCTCGGCTGCAGAGAGAGACCCACAGACACAGTGACGTTGTGTGACTGGCCGTAGAGACACTCAGTGAGCTGGCAACTAAAGCCAAGGGTGATGCTTCAGAAAGAGCCTTGTGCTTAGGGTTTTGCAGTCAAGCTCAGCTCCATGCTTGGAGCAGCAGAGTTGAAACTATCTGTGGTCAAATTCCAGCTCTGAAAATGATTCCCTTTCTGGTGCAGGCAAGTCTCCCTGCTCCTGTCACCGTCTGTGCGGCGAAGATAATTGTTGGGACGTTGCTCATGGGACGGGACAGGATTAGTGAGTTGAAAAGCACCGTCTTGGATTAGCTTCCCTTCCTTTCCAGCCGATGACAAAGCTTGCCTTGCCCTCCTCAGAGGCAGTCACGCTGCCAAAGCCGTTTTGAAAGCATGTCCTCAGCACTCGCGCAGTGCTTGGCTGGTGTTGGGAGTGATCCAGGAGCACAGGGACAGCATGTGTCCTCCCACTAGTGCATGGAACTTCTCCCTCGGGTCACACTCCTCTCTCATAGGAAAATAGCCTGTGTCTGTTCATTGGAGCCCTTTCCTGTGCCCGTCTGTGCTGATTAAGGCCATTCAAAACCAATAGCATGCAGGTTGCTCTTTCCAGGTTTCCAGCTGATCTCTCAAAACAGCTACTTGAATTCCCAAGGCTGTGGGATTCAGCAGTAAAAGCATCCTTATCTTGTATTAAATGGATGTGGATTTACTACAGAGGAGACCTGAAGGTGGATTTTTCAAAGGCTGAGCCATCCTTTAGGAAAGCCATCGCACGTGTATCCCTGGCTCTTCTGCACAGCGCAGTGCGGCGGCCTGGGTCTGGCCTCTCACCAAGGCATTGCCAAAGCTGGGAAAGACCACTTGCTTTGTAGCAGTGATGCCTGATCCTCTCCTGGTTGGAAACACCCCCGGGCACCACAGCTCCCTCCCAGGACCTGGGAAGGTGCATCAGCAGAGCGGGTCCCTGCCGCTGTGGTCCTCAGGCAGGAGGCAGGGATGAACGGCAGCTCTCTGAGCCCAGCATCGCTCTATTTTTTCCCCGTAACAACTGAACTGATTAGAGTAAAACTTTGACTTGATGAGTGATTATTGTCTGGGTGCAGCAGTTGCTCGCAGCCCTTTCATTTTCTTGGTTTGTTGTTAAAAACACATTGGCAGGCATTTCATCTCCCCATTTAATGCTCGGGCTCTCTGCTCAGTATTCATTTCTCCCTCTCTTCTTTGTACCCCCCTCATGCTTAGAAGAACCAGGTTATTGTTTTATTTGTCTTTACGTGTACAAAGCAGGGTTTGTGAGGTGGCTGTTCCCCTCGCTCTGAATCACCGGAGGGAAAACGGGTGAGCTCTGTCACACAGGGACAGGGACAAAGCTGCAGCAAGCCCTAATTACAGAATAACATGCAAGAGCAGCTCCATATTTCTTTCTCCTGGGTTCCAGCTCAGCGCAGTCCTTTGCTCCTCAAGCTCCGATGTGCTGGAGGCTTATTCAGCATTATTCCTGTTAATTATTGGCATTGGAGCGATTTCTGGAAACCCTGGAAGAGCTGAGAGCTGTTGCTGGTTTATAATCTATTGCTTTCTCTCGTCCTGCCAGGTCAGGTCTTGCGGCTGTTGCTTCGTCAGCACAAACCACGAGGTGGCCCCGATCCATGGCGTTCCCAGGGCTGGGATGAGGCAGGGGCAAGATGAGCAAAAGGCCTGAGGTAAGGGCAGACCACAATGTTAAATACTTGCCCTATGGCTGCTGCTGCCCCTGTTCCTCTGCTGACTGAGCCCCCGGTCCCTGGCAGTACCAGCTCTGATGCTGGAGCACCCACCCCTGCAAACAGTGGGGCCAGGCTGGATCCCAACTCCGCCTGGGAACACAGCTTACATACCGCAGGTTTCAACAACACGGACTTATTAAATAATAACTGACATTTACCTAGCTGCTGCTTGTCCTCAGAGCCCCCAAGACTTGGCAAACTTTAATTAATAGTTGTTTTAATACTTAAATAACCTTTATAACTGCATTGCGTTTATTCTGGGGCTGTCAGAGATAAAGTCATAATGATCCGAGTCAAGAGATAAAATACAACATGTGGTTTAATGTTTGCAGGTTATTTAATGAACTGAGGAACCTGGCAGACGAACGATATATTTATTTCTTTGTCTTCTAAGAACCCACATTTGTAGTGAAATGCTCTTCGGTATTTCTTGCTTTGCCTCCTGCTTTTGTGTCTATGTTTTCCAGCTGTGGGCTCAGTCTCGGGGACCCCAGGGGGAATGGGGTGCTGGGAGCGCTGCTGTATTGGGTATGTCTGGGGTCACAGTAGTGGAAGCGTCGTTGATTTATGGCTGGGCACAGTCTTTGCCATCTGTTTTTATAAGGCTCTCAGCACAAGATGAGTAGTTCTCACATAGCACGGGGCGCACGAGCTTAGTGCAGGCTCCAGGAGGAGCGGTGCCTCCTCCAGATGTTTTTGCCCCTCGCCCCAGCTGCAGCACCTGAGCCCGAGGTGAAGCTCCTGCCCTTGTCCCTTCTCTGGCCAGAGCCTGTCCCTGTCTCAGCCAGGCTCGGTGTTACCTGTTCCCCTGCCAGCTCCCAGCTTGGTTTTCCTCTTCTTTCTCAGCAGCCTGTTAAGAGTATCCTGACTAATGTTGCTTAACGCAGCTCCCACTCCATGGTTCCCAGAGCACCGTCTGCACCATAAAATTAGCTTCCTCGGGCATATTTTGGGTACTCGGCTCCCCCCGCGATGTTACCTATTAATTGCACAGAGAAAATTTTCCAGAAACTTACTTGTGCCCTTGAGCTATGTTCGTGTTTATTTCCATAATTCTTTGATACAATATTTGTCTTTGCCTGAGATGGTTTGCCAAAAGGAAAGAGAGAAGGAGGAGAAGCATATGAGGGATTTGGATTGCCTCACATCTGCCTTTCTTTAAGCAGCCCATATGGGAAAACATATTCTTCCGCACAGAATTTGTTAAAGGTTTCCCGAAACGCGTTGCGTACACATTTAACACAGAACCTGGCAATATTGATACTTAAAATGGGCCCAAACAGATCCATTTGGAGAGCGTTTGGAAGACGTTGGGTGGCAGCGCACATTGCAAATGTAATAGTCTCGTCGGCTGGCTCAGCCTGGGGGTTGGTGGGAGGAGAGGAAGCTGCCCACTGTGCTAAGTATAAAAACCATAATGCAACAGGAGGGGCGTATTTCATCCATGAAGCTCTAAAAAGGTGACATTATCCGAGGTCCCCTTTAAGATAGAGTAGCTGAGTAAATGGAACTCGACAGCAGGGGATACTTCATCTCTTTGTGTTGGTGTAAATCACACGGGGCAGCTTGCGAATGCCTCGTGCTGTCAGAGCGTGGTTACTCACACAGGCAGTCCCGTTGACTTCCTTGTGATAACTCCTGGAAGTTATGCATCGTGGAGGCTGATTCATGGGTCAGCCGCAGGAAGAGTGCAGTCATGGATGTCTGTGCTGCTATTTCAGTGGGGCTATTGGTCCAGCTGTAGGTTTATTTTGTAGGAATGCGATTTAATCCCATCTCATGTGCATTTCATTACACCAGAGCAAGGCTGGAGGAACACAGGTCCTGCAGGCAGCAGGTAAAAGGGCAGGCTGATGAGCACCAGTCGCTGGTTTCACATTTTACTGGGGTTTTTTTGGTCTGGTTTATCTGAATCTGTATTAGATGAGCTTGAATTGGCAACAGGGTGTTTGATGCTGCAGCCAATGTGATCTCCACCCGCAAAGGCAGAAGCAGCCCACAGCGTCCTGCGCCGCAGCTGGCCCTGCCTGCTCCAAGATCATGTTGTCGCATCTTGGCAATTTTCCACTAGATACTTAAGTAAACAAAGATCAAGCTACTCACAACCTTAATTAGGCTACACATAAATAATAGATTACTGGATTGGCTGGGAGTGTACATGGGAGAGTAACAATAACAACAACACATCCCCATCCCAGTGTTTTCCTTGCAGAACAGCCCTGCAGATCATCCCTCTCCCTTGTCCCTTCCAACTCCGTGCTTCTCATTTGCTCCCTGGCAAAACCAAGGGTGTGATCCAAGTGCTGTAGGGCATCAGGAGGATGGATCACATGGACAAGTGGTGGTGGCCAGCCCTAGAGGGAGGGGAAGCTGGTGAAAACACTGCACGTCAGGATCTGCATGGCTCCCTCATAGAAGGTCAGCCATGGTGATGTCCAGGACAAGCCTGGACAAAGGCAGGCTGCTTTGCTGCTAGCACCCAAGGACACCCTTTGGGTCTCACACGAAGATCTCACTTGCTTGCCCCAGTCCCCACAGGGCAGCATTGCAAAAGCTCCACAGCTCTCCAGCAGATGCAGTTTGTGCCATGGGTCTCGATTTGCCAAGGCAGCAGTGATGGGGAGACACCAACTCCTTTGGGCAGTGCTGGCCATTGGAGAGGACAAAGAGAGGGAGCCCAGGCCCCCTGCACATTAACAGCAGCAGTAAGGATCGTGTCCGCAAGCACGTTACTCACTGGCACCTTCTCCTGTGACATGATGGAGCACCTCAGCCCCGTCAGAAACAACTCCTGGCTGCGGTAGTTCATCCTGGAGCAGCAGCCCCTGTGGTCCCTATCTATCAAGGCCTGTCCTGCCCTAACGGTGTGATGGCTGTGAGAAGTTGAGCTATTTACACAAGGTCACTTTATTAGTAGGGAAATGGCTCTTATGACAAACGAGCACTCTGAAGCCTGTCACGGGTGCTCCCGTCACACTCAGCCCCGCTGCCATCAGCCTGAGCAGAAAAATGGGCCTTGGGTAGGGACCACAGCAGGAAACGGCGTGTTTCCCGGCTTGCTCCTCTCCTTGGAGGCAGAGAAGGAACATCCCAGCTCCCTGCCCAGCAGTGGTGACCATTTTGTCGTTTGCAGCACCACAAGGGAACTGGGATACATCACCAAAAGGCATAGAACAGCGCAAGAAGATATTATTTCAGCCAATGTGCTGATGCAGCACCATCTTGGTTTCTTAACTGGGAGTGATGTATGAATTATCTCAGCCTAAAGCCTGAAATATACCTTATAGGCTGTACCTTTCTGTAGTTTATTTGAGCTGTAAAGCGATACCTTATTATTTCTCCTTCCCCCCTCCCCCCCAAGGCATCCTTTAATGAGTCTAGATTTGAAAGTGAAATATTTATTATATTTCGGGAGCTTACCCATGGAAGGAGAGGAGGAGAGGTATGCAAATTTGCAAGAAAGCTTTAAAAAAAGGGCTTCTCTTTATTAACACAAGAATGTACAAGTGCACATCTGTTAAGACATCCATCTGCTGTCCCTAAAAAGGGATTTGATGGGAATGAGGGGAGGATTCTCCCCCATTCTCACCCCTCTTGAGCTGGGGGTTTGCTGCCATGCAAAACCTGTCCTTTTGCATGTGAGCCCCAGCCCAGGGTAGCTTTTGGTGTGAGATGTAAAATGCTACCCCAGGTGCCCCAAAGTGCTTCAGGGAAATGCCAAGAACTGGGCATTAGAGATGTGTCTTCAGCCTTCAGCCTGGGCAATGCAGTGCTTTGGAAAAATGCAGGAATATATAAGGATATATAAACCGCTCCTTTGTAAACAAACAGATAAAGCCAAGTTTATCCACGTGGTTAAACGGTATCAAAAGTTGTCAGCAGCTCCCCCTTAAGTGAACCCCGAGTTTCCAAACCCCAAGGGAGGAAAAGGTCTGCAGCTGCAATTGTATCCCATGAGCCCTGGCTTCATTAGAATGAGCACCATTTGTTTAAAAATAGAAATCTTGTGCCTTCTTCCAGCAGCCCAAATGAAGCAAGCTATTAAAGGATTATGATTCTGTGACTTCAGCCCTATTGTAGTCTTAATATTTCATGGTGCATTGACACACAGTACATAATATGCTGAACAGCACTGTGGGCTTCAGCTGTTGCAAACAATATGGTGCAGAAATAATTGAACTAAAAAGAAATTGCAGCTACTGGAGGAGGTGGCAGCTCTGCTTTGTAGGGTGAGGTTGCAGGAGCCAACTCAAACGCACGCTGTATAAAAAAGAAGAGATTAAAATGGAAGGGTTTGATGCTGAAAGGTATTTTGTGGGTTCTCCTTTGGTGACAGTGCTACACCCATGGAGGCAGATCCAGTTTGCCAGCATTAGATGAAGGGAAA